>NC_050445.1:2984594-3207834 GCF_903995425.1 Onychomys torridus
AAAGACCCCTCCCCATGACATTCTCTGTGGTGATTTTTTCTTCCGGTCTCATCAATCACTTTTTGTTGGGTCCATACAACAGTGGCATACGACACCTCTCAAGCATGGCTGTGAGGTGAGTAGAAAGAGGATAGAGACAGAGTCAGAGGCTCAGGCACTTAGGAGCACATGAGAGGGAGTCATCCTGGAGGCTGTGTTCTTAGATGTGTCCCACAACAGTGATGTTGTGACATCAACTGGAACAGTCATTCAGAGACTCCAGACTCACACTGTGGGGTCTAGGGGACAAAGAATGTGCTCAGACTTGGCAAATATAGACTTAAAGAAGTGACAAAGACAGGGGGCTGGGCTAAGTAGTCAGGGTTAAGGCAAAACAGTATAGGGAAGCCAGCAAGCCATTCGGAAACTCTTGACTTTTTTTTAGAATCTATCTTTATTTCCCACTCGGCAATGTTTCTGATCTCCAGGTATTTCTCCTGGCTTAATTATGTGGCTGTGCGAGTTTAAGGCAGGAAAGGAAATTTGTTCTGTCTAGTCAAGCAGCCAGCAAGTGGATAGAAAGTCCTTCCTCTTAAAAACCCATCATGTCACCTAAGGACAGGGAACGTTCTCTTCTGCAGATGGAATCAGAGCACTGTTCCGTTGACTTTCATGCTTCCCTCTGCCTGCAGATCTCCCACCTCTTTGGAGATGTTGCAGAACCCATTAATTTTATATGATTCAGATTGTATGTAATATTTCTCCCTGCAATAAGTAGATGGAAAATGTTAAATTTAATGTGCTGGAGTTGGTAAGCTGCTTTCTCATTTTCTCCAACAAATTACATAGTAAAACATGTTAATTACCAGTCTGTATATAATGTCAAGAGAATTCAGGAAACAAGGACGATAATATCGTCATTACTAGGGTGTCTGTGTGTACATGTTCACGTGTGAGCATACATATGCTCATGTATGCATATGTAGAGGTCAGAGGACAATGCCAGGTGTCTTCCTCAGTTACCCATCATCTTATATTTTAAAGATTTATTTTTCTTTATGCATATGTGTGCATGTCTATGTATGTATAGGACATGAGTGCATGGGATGCCAGAAGGAGGAGTTACATCCCTTGGAGCTGGAGTGACAGGCAACTATGAACCATCTGATGTGGGTGCTGAAAACTGAACGTGGGCCCTCTGCAAGTCTTCTTAGTTTTTGAGACACTCTTTCACTGAGCATGTGCTTAGTGATTCAGTTAGACTGGCTGGCCAGGGATCCTCCTGTCTCTGCCTCCCCAGGGCTGGGATTACACCAAGGCTTCTGGAGGACCAAACTTGGGTCTCCATACATGCATGGCAAGCACTTTACTGGCTAGGCCATTTCCTCAGTCCGAGCATGTCTTTTCATGTGGCATTTACGTGGCATCTTTTAGGTAAATGGGTTTTCCAAGCTGCTCACTAGAGGACTGATTTTTATTTTTCAATTTATGTAGAGTACTAGATTTTGTACGGAAATTTTCATACAAGTCAATAAGGTAAATTGACTGTGTCTCACCACATCACTCTTCTGTCACTTCTATTAGTCCCCTTTGTCTCATGGACAATTTTGTTCCTAATTCAATGTCATAGGTACAGACTAATCTATATCTATCTATCTATCTCTGTCTATTTATCTATCTATCTATCTATCTATCTATCTATCTATCTATCTACACACACACACACACACACACACACACACACACACACACACACTTTTAGATCCACCAATGAGAGAGAACATGATTTGTCTTTCTTTACCTGACCTAATTTACTCAACATGATAATCTCCAGTTTTGTCTGTTTTCTTGGAAACAGCATAATCTTGTTCTTTATATCTGAATAGCACCCCGTTGTGTTTGTAGGAGACAGAGAGAAATCTGAGCCTAGAAGGTAGATAGGGTTTAGCCTGATTTCATCCTCCATCACAGGTAGCCAGCCAGAGGAAGTGGCCCCAAGAGCTCAAGCATTCATTGGCTCCGTGGGTCTCTAGGGGGCTATGGCTTCCTGTTGCAGGTAAGGGTGGAAACCACCTAAGAATCTTAGTTCTGCCCACAGTGGGGAATCACATTTCCCCCCCTGAGAGTACCTGTAGGAAAGTTCTGAGCCATAGTACAATGGGACCAGCAGGAAGAAGAGAAAGCCTATGGACCAGCTTAGACAGTATATACAGAGTCATAACCTTATTCCCCATGACAATAGCCAGCCAAACATTTAAATGACAGATCCTTCTGCACTTTCCTAATCTGTTAAGTGAATATGTATAAACTTTTGTGATACTGGCCATTGGGTCAATTGTTGGTAGATAAAGAGAAGCAAGCAAGGAAACCTAACTTGTGTGAGGAAGAAGAGTGTTCACATCATCCACCTGGTAGCTCAGGAGGTCTGGTGGCAGATGGGATGGGAGCTAGGGAGGTCCACAGTTCACTGCTAGCACAGGAGCAGGGAGGTGGTAACGCTGTAATGCTGGGTATTGCAGGGCACAGGCTGGGGATGAGTGTGGGTATGGATACAGAACACCAGGCTGAGAGCAAATCCCTTCCTCTACTAACACAGGTTGGCAGAGAGAATTGGGACAGGTGTTAGGACTATCTCTAGCCTCAGAGCTCTCATCTGTCAAGTGAGCAGGTCCAAGCAGAAAGAAGCGAGCTGCCAGGGCTAGACTACCGAAGAACAAACAAGTGTATACATAGAGACACACACACAGACACACACAGACATGGATGTGCACATGTGCATCTTTGATGTGTAATTAGTGTAAACAGAAAGCTAAGACACAGAGCAGAAGGGTTTCCCATTTGATTCTGGGCCTGTCGACATTCCCCATGATTTAATCTCTATTTTCTGCTTCAGCTCTGTTTCTATTCACCTCTGTCACAGGCACACTTGACTCAAAGTCTGTCTTTCTTTTAACTCTCAGTTTTTCTTTCTCATTTCCCCAAACAGGAAATCAAGACAGGAGCAAACTGACAAGGCAGAGGCACCCACTCTGATCAGCAGTTTTCGTGAAATTGCTTTTCATGTGGTGCCCTCCTCACACTCTATCTGATACAGCCTCTCAAGGTCATTTTCAATCTTCAAGTCGTTTCTAATTCCTTCCACTTAAAGAAGGAAAAGCTAATTTCTTGCTTTTAAAAAAATTAGTAGCAACTAATTAGGGTTACAACAAAGGTGGGGTAGAGGATTATTACAAATGGCTGATGTGGGTCTCTTTGGGGGAAAATGTATGGAACACAATGACAGTGACATACTTTCGAGTCCTGCTCTTCATAAGGGACTCCTGTGCAGTTCACCGTGGCCATGCTCACTGCAGCAGAGCAGATGCTAAAATTGGAGCCTCTGGAGATGCATGAGATGGTCCTGCATGATGATGGTGCCCAAATCCATGACACATTCCAGATATGCACATATGCATGTATATGGATGTGTACATTTCTATGTGTGTAGAGAACACAAAATCAGAACTAAAGAACCATGAGGTGGGAGGAAGAGATCTTAAAGGAGGTCAGAAAGAGGGTGGTAGAATTCATAGACTAGGAAAACAGACAGGGGGACCACCAGGGGAAGGAGAGGAGCCAGATGGAGGGAGGTACAGGGGACAGGTGGACAGCAGGGAGGGGATGGGTGACAACAATGTATAATGATATATATGTAGGAAGATGACATACGATGATTTCATGTAGTCACTCTACAATAAAGAACTTGCAGATCAAAATACCACACAGCAAGAGCAGTATGGTCGCTCAAACAAGTTCCTGCCTGACCCAAGGTCTATTCATCTCACTGATAGAGTTAGAATAGCCATTCCTAAGCTATGAGCTTTGCTTTGGATTTTATACTTTTATTATTAATTACATTTCTATGCATTTATCCAACAGACACACACACACACACACACACACACACACACCAATCCCTAAAACAACACATCCATTACAGAGTTAAAACTAAAAAACCAGTCAGCTTTATGCTCCCTTTCATAACTCATATGTCCTTTACCTGCATTCAGTCCTTCCTCATCACCTAATATTTTACCTATTCTTGTTCACCTTCTAATTTTTTTCTTATAAAGGAAAACATTTAATTGGGGCTGCTTACAGCTTCAGAGGTTTAGTCCATTATCATCATGACAGGATACGGGAGTATGTAGGCAGACATGATGCTGGAGAAGGAACTGAGATTTCTGCATCTTGGTCTGTGGGAGCAGAAGGAAACTCTGTGTCACACTGGATGTAGCTTGAGCATATAAGACCTCAGAGCCCTCCCCCACAATGACACACTTCCTCCAACAAGGCCTCACCTCCCAATAGTCTCACTCCTATGGGCCAATCAAACACATGAGTCTACTGGGGCCATTCCTATTCAAGCCATCACATTCCAGTTCCTGACCCCCATAGGCTTGTAGCCATACCATAGTGCAGAAATGCATTCAGTCCAATTTTAAAAGTCCCTGCAGTTTATGATAGTCTCAACTGTGTTTAAAAGTCCCAATTTCAAAAAGTCTTTACTGAGATTCATGCAATCTCTTAACTGTAATCCCCTATAAAATAAAAATCAAAAATAGATCACATACTTTCAACATATAATGGCACAGGATATACACTGGTGTTCTAAAATAGAGGAAAGAGAGGATTGTGAGGAAATATTGGATCAAAGCAAGACCAAAAACCAGCTGGGCAAACTCCAAACTCTGCATCTCCATGTCTGATGTCAAAGTACTCCTCAGACCTCCAATTCCTTTCGGCTTTGTTGACTCCAACATACTTCTCTCTCTTGGGCTGGTTCCATTCTCTGTTAGCAGCTCTCCTTGGCAAGTATCCCACAACGCTGGCATCTCTAACATCCTGGGGGGAAGTCTCCTTTCTAATGTCCTACTGCACTCACATATATCTTTGTCTAAATATATACATGTATATACTATAGGATAGGATCTGCAGATGAGGTACAACATGAAATGTTTTTCCTTCTGAGATTAGAGACACATTACATTTTATGTTAATTTAAAAAATTAATGATAAAGATTAAACTGAAATGTTATGGCTACAAAAGTACATATTGCCAAAGCAGCCAGGTGGCTTTGTTTAAAATGTGGAAAATTTGCTGGTAAAGTTTGGCAGTTTACTAAATTTAGTAAACTAAATCAGCAGTGAGCACAGGGGGCTGCAAAAACAATACTGGTCACACACCTGGAGCTGTGACATCTGTTTGGGCACCCGATGGCCCTGAATGTCTTCAGGAAGGTTATCTCTTGTCTGAATTGGGGTAGACAGCACCCATACTTTCAGTCTTCCATAGCAAAGCCCTCCTTCCCTGGCTTTCCTGACACCCTTCCCTGGCTTTCCTGACATCCTTCCCTGGCTTTCCTGACACCCTTCCCTGGCTTTCCTGACATCCTTCCCTGGCTTTCCTGACATCCTTCCCTGCCTTTCCTAACATCCTTTGGTCACAAGTGAGGTGACTCATTCCAAATAAGTCCTAAGCCCTTCAGATTTCAGGACAGGGGACATGGATGGATATCCCCATGTGGAGTGGCAATGTACTACAGGAAGTTGAGAATGGGAAATACTCCTGGGCAGCTTGAAAAAACTCAGTCTTTCCACCTCTGCTACATCGTCAGCCATTGTCTTTGAAGACAGGCTTCTCATTCACTGTTCAGGCATTTTCCAAGTTAACTATTACTAATTTAAAAGCGTTTGTGGTTTTAACTTTTTGTGGGGTTTCTTTTGTGTGTATGTTTTTCATGGCTACTTCAAATATTGCTGAGGACACACTATTAAGGACATAGCTTTTATGTACTGAAGCTTACAGGGTTATGGCTTAATTGGAGGACACAGTCGCTGGGAACAGAGCTTTGAAGAATGCATCTTGCTTCCTACCTTGTCCTGGCTCTGTTTGTTTCCTGTCCAGCATAAGGTGCATAGCTTCATGGTAAACATACAGTCTCTCCTCAGGTCCCAAATGATAGAGCCAGCCAAGTATGAACTAAAGGCTCTGAAACCACAAACCAGACTGAGTCTTTCTTCCTTTTAAGCTGTTTAGGTACTTGTCATAGAGAAGAAAAGCCTGATCAATATGCCCAGTTTTTATTATTTAAAAATGGCCCCAAGCATCAGAGTATTGATGTTGGAGATTCAGGTATGCCAGAGAATAGCTGTCACATGATCTCTTTAAACCCAAAGTAGCCAGGGCTAATTTAAAAATGGAAGTGGGGATATGCTGAGGTGCTGAGACCCATGGTTTGGCCATCCATGGCTTTAGGTGCCCATTGGGCTCCGGAAATTTACCAACTGGATATTGGGGACACTGTCTAAGGGCCACATTCTCTCATGGCCTTGAGATTGGCTCAAGTCCTCACTGGTGGTTAAGGGCTCAAGTCTATGGTGTTTTTCCTGGGGAAGTGGAGTATTGTATTTGCCTCTTTAGTGAGGAATATAATTTTAAATCCCCCCTTTAGAGAGCTACTGCAATGGGATTCCCTGGTGTCTTCACTGTGGAGTGAGTGGGGCTCTTATCTGCTCCCCCTCATGTAGCTCCTGTCTTCATCCATTCCTCATGGGTCTCAGCTGGGTCCCAGATTGCAGTGGTGAACAGCCCAATCTTTGGCATTGGATCCAGAGTCTGGTGTTTGTTCCCATGTGCACCAGGTACCCTAAGCCTTCCACTCGCTGGTTTCCTCACGTCCAAAAGGGCATAATCCTTGCAGCCCTGTGTGGATTATGTGGGGATCAGGGCATGAAGCATTAGTTGGTTAGCAGTTGCACATTTAGAGTTCAGTGCTATTAAAGGCTGTTTACCTCTGGCTGTGGCTGTCAACATTACCTCATTTCATCATCTTTACATTGAATGAGAACTTTCCTCATTCACAGAACAGTTGACAGCTGGGTGACTCAGAGCCTCTCTGGGACAGCAGGGATTTCTGGTGGCTGCCACAAGTACAGGCACCTTTTCACAGGACTGTCTTTGGACCACCGTCTCCTGCTCCTAGAAGCGTTGCTTTGTGCTGGTTCTGATGTGACTGCCAGACTAGAAGAAGAATTGCCTGCTGATGCCTCTTGCCCCTCAAGTTTTCCTTGCCCGTAAGCCCCATCAGTGGCAAGGAGTTTTTGAGAAGTTGTACTCTGAAACAGATTTTACACTGGAATGAGATTATAGGAGAATCATGAAGGTTCCCTGCTGCCTGCGGGTCAAGGGTGCCAAGATAGAGTTAGAGAAGATTCGAATGAGCTAGCATGTGTGGCTTCCCTGGATACATCTGAAGACAACAATCCAATTTCCTCTGGCTGTCTCTTCCTGAGTTCAATTCAGAGCCAATTTCCTTCACCTTTCCCCAGGGGCACTGTTTCCAGTTTTCCCATTACACTGGCTCTCTAATTAGTCCTCACTCCAGATGGAGTCTGGGCAAAATAGAGTGCATGACCTCTCCCATTATTTGGGAATGGCCTGTCTGGCATATGGCTGAGACTTCATTTAACACTGGAGTAATGTCACCACACCTCATACTTATGTCTGGAAGGCTGGAGACTTCAGTTGCCTCTGTTAATATCCCATTTCTCTGTTATGCCCGTGATTGAGTTTTAAAATATAATATAGACCTTTCTGTTAACTAGGAAATGCTTTTTGACCTGTAAATTTCTTTAGTGGTCCAGACTCCACTCCCTTGGAACAGCACCCACATGGCTGTCATCCAAGTATAAATGGATTTATACCTGATGAACAAAATGGAAACACTCCTTGAAGTCATGTTGTATTCATGTATGATGCTTTACACAAAAGAAACATTTCCACATAACCCCATAGAAAACTTGTAGTTTGGGGAAAGTTAAAGAGTTATTTACTTAAAAATTAATTTACTTTAAGGTAAAATATAAGCCACCCTGACATTTCTTGAAATAGTACATCAGTAATTTGACTCAAGAATGCTAAGATTAAAACAAAACAAAACAAAAAAAGCCGGGCAGTGGTGGTGCACGCCTTTAATCCCAGCACTTGGGAGGCAGAGCCAGGCAGATCTCTGTGAGTTCGAGGCCAGCCTGTGCTACAGAGTGAGTTCCAGGAAAGGCACAAAGCTACACAGAGAAACCCTGTCTCGAAAAACAAAAAAACAAAAACAAATAAACAACAACAACAAAAAGAATGCTAAGATTTCACACACTTTCCCAAACATTATCCACTATTTATAAGGTGGTTGGTGTCAATTGTCAGTGAAATGATATCGGTAATCACCTGGGAGACAGGCCTCTGGGTTGCCTGTGGGGAACTGCATTGACTATGTTACTGAGGTAGGAAGATTGCTTGCCCTTTGTGAGTGGCACCATTCCCTAGGCTGGGTTAGAAACTGTATAAAACATGGGAAGTGAGCTGAGCACAAGCCTTTGTTCTTCTCTGTCTGCTCCCTGACTGTAGATGCAACATGATCAGCTGACCCAAGCAAGCAAGGAAGCAAGCAAGGAAGCAAGCAAGCAAGCAAGCAAGCAAGCAAGCCCTTTTCCCCTTAAATTGCTTTTGCCGGGGTATTTTATCACAGCAACAGAAAAATAAAATAAAGAGATGACTTACAGGAGCACTCTTAGTTTTCATTGAGGTCCTCACAGGCTATCATTGCCTGTGGAGGATTGCCAGCTCCTCCTCATGGCCTTGGAGACAGCAGATGTAGAGGCTCCTGCAGTCTACCCTACTGGTCTCAGCTTCACTGGACTGTAGCCAGTCTTTCTTGAACATAGCATGTTCACTTCCTCTTCTGAGCCTTATAGTTATAACGCCCCTGTCTGAAGAGCCCTGGCTTGGGTATGTGAACAGTGGCTCCTCCTTCCTGGGTCAAGCACCATCCTTCCTAAAGACTTTTCCTGAGCTTCCACTTGCCTCTTCCCGCAAATGTAGACCCTTCCTTATTTCTCAGTACAGCATTCTCATCTTGCTTCCTCTACGTCTGGCTGGTGACTCCCTGATTCCACCCTCTTTCTTCCCATCATTCTGTTAGGCCTTCCCACCTAACTTCCTGCCTAGTTACCAGTCAGTCAGCATTTTATTAAACCAATTCAAGTGACAAATCTTTACAGCGTACAAGAGGATTATTCCACAGCACATGGTAGATCCCCAAAGATGAGTGTGTGAGCATATCAAGATCACATGACCTATCTGAAGTACCTAGAAATGCCTTCAATGAAGGATTGTGGTAGTGGCAAGAGAATGAACAAGGAATCTGCCTAAAGCACAGTAGGCTTTTCTTAAATGCAGCTGACAAAGAGCAGGCTGAAGCCAGACCTGCAGCCTCTGCATCTATTGTCCTGTGAAGCATAGAAAGACTCAGAATTTCAACAGTGCTCAGGTTTAGGCCTTGTTTTGAAGAGGGAATTTCCATCCTGCATAATGATGAGCTGGGTCTGATAAAACAGTCAAACCCCAGCTTAGTCAAACATGGGGATATTTGATTCAGCTCCCACTCTTAGTGGGGAAATACATTCCCTATGTAGTTCCTAATTTCTATGTGACATAGAATAGGGTTTTAAATAGTTATAGAGACTAGGAAAGAGTCAATAACATAACCCACCAGGAGAAAGTTTCCAGTAGAATCAGATCCGGAGATACAGACTGTGGAATGAGCGACTCTGGGCTACATATGAACTAACATGACAGATGTGACAAGGGACACAGCTGAAAAGGTGAACAGCACACACAAACAGATGGGGAATTTCAGCAGAGAAAGGAAAACTGGAAGATTAATAATGGAAATGCTGGGATTGACACAGTAGCTTATGCTCACATGCAGCTTCAAAATCTGTGAGGCAGACACCAACAAAAATGAGGTTGTACTAAATCTATAATCAGGTTAGAATTCTCTCCATAAAAGAATGAATAATTCACTCCTAACTTGTTAAAATTATAAAAGTGTGTAGAAGATTTGAATATTCCTATTAATTTATTTGGCTCAACTCATGCACAGCACACAGAAAACAGCATAGATGAGTGCAGTTATTATTTACAAACTGAAATCATGATAATACAAATACCATGCTAGCTATTAAAAGCAAAAGTCTATATTTATAGACATTTGTGATACAGAACATGAAATAGTTCTGTTTCAAGGGACACCATACAAAGTGCCCTGTTCACAAATGTCAGAACTCAGTAACTGCACATTACACAGAAAACTCAAATACTAGGAAATTATGCAGCAAAAAAATTAATGGATCAAAATCATATCACAAAAAAGCAGAATATTTTGAAGCTAATTATGAGGAAAGAAAGTGAATGTAGTAACATTCACAATCTGCAGCTGAGACACGAATGTAGAGTTCTCCTGTACCTTTGACTTCTCTTTTCACACATAAGCTTCCAAATTTAGAAGCTCTGAAAAAAATTAAATCTAAAATAAATATGAGAGAAAATGATAATGCTAAGAGCAGAAAGATAAGCATCAGAGAAGATCAAAATAAAAAGGAACTATATAAAAATATTTATAAAATCTGTAAACCACAATGTATTGATCAAGAAGAAATAAAGCAGAAACAATATCAGAAAATTTAGAGGGTATATAATTATTATCTTGTAGGTACCATGAAGTTGATAACTGAAATATGAATAGCTTTCACCAATAATGTCCATCTCTCAGCTAAAATAAAGAACCAATATGTTTTTAAAATAACAATTCTTCCTAAACTGACATGTTGATTGATGCAATCAGAATCAGAATTCCAGCAGGCATATTTTTGCTAGAAATCTTAAGATGCTTATCAAATTGATATGAATATATAAGTAAGTTTTAGAAACACTGTGAAAACTTGACTGCTGCAGTCTGTGATTTCAATACCTTGTTGTAAATGTAAATGAAAGGACAGTCAGGTCAGAGTCTACAGGTCAGCGGGAAAATGGTGGTCAAATGTGGTCCCAGGGAGTCGCTGCAGTTAGTGGCCTAAGATGAGTTCCCCACAGGGGATTCTGGGAAACTATATGAGGCTGTATGAAATCTGTGAGCCTTTATTCTTACATTGTTCCACAGGAAATAATGAATTCATTGTGGTTATAGATAGAACCTTAAGGTTTTAGGGGAACAATTGGAACAATCATTCAAAACCCAAAAGACAGGCAAAGATTACTTACATAAAGTTATAAACAACGCTAACTGGGCTGGCAAGATGTCTCAGCAGGTAAAGGCACTGGTCATAAAGGCTGATGACTTGAGTTCAGTCTCTAGGTGCAAGGAAAGCAAAGACACCACATGTGGGTGGTGGAACATGTATGCCCCCACCCTCGCTGTGTGCCCCAGAGGCTTGCTCATAGGCCACTCTGATGGAGACAGTTCCTCTTAGCCTCTTTCTTCCCCCATCACTGTTAACTGACAACCAAGATCAGCCATCACCCCATGTCTGAGAAGTGGCTTGTATCTGGAGTATAGAACACATCTCACAGTGAAGACTGATGGTAGGGCAATCTAGAAATCAAATGACAAGTAGACAAAAGATTTCAATAATTAACAAAAATTAAGTATGGATGGATGCCCATTGCATACCCCATTATTCAACAGTTAAAGGGACTTTAACACAACCTTGTGAGATTAGCTCATATCTTGAAAAGCTCTAATGAAAATACCCACTAGAAACAAAGGTCAGTAGGCTTGCATAAAATGCACTGACCACTAGGATAAGTGACATGATAGTTCTGTATAAATAAACCTCTATAATATGACTAACTTTGCAGTTGGATTTTACTCATAAGAAATGAAAATGCGTGCATACTCTCAAGGCCCTGGAAAACAATAAAAAAACATTTCCTTCAGAAGGTGCAGGGTGAGCACATTGTGGAATGTCCATACAAAGTACTGCAGGAAGAAAAATAGGCACTAGAAGTATCCATCATACAAATTTTACTCAAATGAAGTTCTTAGAACAGTACAACTCTGATGATACAAACAGGTGGAGTTAACCAAGAGAAAGAGCCTCTTTGTGGGCCATCGTGAGGCTCTAGATTGTGATTTTCTAGGCGGTTATGTAAATGCTTATGATGTATGAGTTTCCATGTATGAAAACTAAAACTCAGTCGCAGTGATTGAGCCATCATGAAAGCATGATGTTCAGCAAGGTGAAATGTTGCTAGTTTCCTGGCGCACGTTGCTTCCTAATAATTACTGCAGAGTGCTTCATTAAGTACCTGCTCACTTATGCTCTCATTCAATTCTCATGGTGACTATTGTGCATTTCCAACATTATTACCAAATTGAGGGGGAGATCAATGACTCTTTCTAAACTTTGGACTGAAGGGGATTGAATTGTCTTTCATCTAGGTTTACCATCGTGTTATCCTCATCAGACGGTCCTGCTTGATTTATGTGTCTGACCAGTAGGTTTTACTCTGAACCTTGGCTCTTTAATATTGGAAGAACAACCTCAAACACACATTTATTTTATTATAACTCACTTGCTTAGAATTCTCATTCAGGTGAGATGAGCATAACTATGTAGGTTAAGATATCTCTTTGTCCTTGCTGGTGAGTTTTGGCACCTCCTGGTACCCTACACCCTACTGTTTTCCCAGGATCAGAGGCAGAAGCCTTGGTATGTCCCTATAGCATTACAAGCTTTCTTCTAGCCTCATATCCAGCATGCCTTTCTTTATTTCTTCATGTGGCTGCCTCTGTCTTTCATGTTAGTCTTTTTGTAATGGTGGATAGAGAACAAATTCTTAATTTTAGAAATTATCTTCATTTGTGTTGTGTGTGTGTGTGTGTGTGTGTGTGTGTGTGTGTGTGTGTGTGAGAGAGAGAGAGAGAGAGAGAGAGAGAGAGAGAGAGAGAGAGAGAGAGAATGCGTATGTGTAAGTCTGCATGTGTCCTGGCACAAGTGTGACGGTCAGAGAGTAACTTGTGGGATTCAAGTCTCCCCTTCCACCACGTGGATCAGAGCTGTGAGCATCTGTGGCCTTGCTCCCTGACTGGCCCGGTCTGACACTTTCAGGTGGATGCCTTCACTTCTCACATGCAGAAGGTCTTGAAGGCAGAGGCAGGTGCTTAGGGAAATCATAGGAGCAAGTGGAAAATTAGAGATGATCAGGATTAGATCCAGGGGAAGAAAGAACACAGGACATGGGTGTTTGTTTAAGATAAAGAATAAGAGGGGGGTCAGCATGGAATGGAGTGGGGTGGGTAGGAGGAGGAATATTGCTTTTGCTCTCAGACATAGGAGTGGGATGAAAGACGTTAGTGTGAAGGGAAAGGAGACGTACTTTGGAGGGCAAAGGAGACAAAGGAAGTGTTGGAAACACCCAGAAGCTAAATTGTGTTTAATAACCTTCAAGGTTTGCCAGTAGAGTTAGAAATTTCCTTTGTAATGAGTTTTTCTCCTGTTCATACAATGCTTTTAAGGTTATCTGCATAGAGCTTTCCTGGTGAGAATCAAGTGAATCATGACTTCAATAGTGAGCAACTGCATCTCGTCCTAGATCCTCCTGGAGACAGAGGAAGGAGAAGACCGATACACAGACGTTTCTGGCACTGTGGGGGCATTGCAGTATTGCTGGATGTAGGGAAGGCTCAGTGCCACTACAGATGTCTTAGTGAGACTCGTGGTTTTCCCTCCACTCACCTTTATTTTCAGAGAATGCAGGGGATGACAGCTTTCACTCTGGGTTGGTGTCAATCATGGCTTCTAAAACTGTGGCTCATGAACCCATATGGGATCAGAAAACTGAACAGAGAGGTTGGGAAAATTTTTTGCAATAATGAAAGAATGCTGAATGCACAGTGACCAAAAATTAATTCGAAATGAAATATGCAATGAACCCAGGATATCTATGGTAGTCCACACTCATGCTATATCATGTGACTTCTTGCAGCCTTGGTCCCCAACACACAATATGAACAATTTGTCCTGTGCATGCCACAACATGGAAAGACAGCGGCGGGCACTGCATGAGATACCTTGGCTCAAACTGGGCCTGTCCTAGACTTTGAACTGCCCTGCTTACTTAAAAGCTTTCTGCTCTTACAGAAACATAATGTGTTAAATATGGAAAACAAATACTTGAATATCTTCCTGTCATCACTTCTCAGCATATACATATCAAATTAATACAGCTTCAGTTTCTATGATCATTTAATGTTTGACTTTTTAAAAACTATTGTTTGAGTTGCCGACTTGAGTTTCATTAAAAAAGAAATCTTACAGTGAATTTTGGCTGGGATTAGAACAGCATTTCCAGCAATTTCTGAAATGGCCCTAAGCATACTTCTGCCATTATGTGCTACATATTTATGTGAAGCAGCATTCTTCACACTGACAATTATAAACCCGAAATATCTATCAACTCTAAAATGTTAATGATGCCCTGTCACCTGCAACATCAAATACTCAGCTAAAATTCAATTCTTCATGTAAAAATAAATAATCACAACTCTCATCTGTGTGCAGATTTGATTTTTTATTAAATGGTAAAATCATATATATGGAAAAGAACTGTTTTACAATAAAAGTTCCTTTTCCTTATTTATTTTCTTTTATTTTTTTGAGACAAGCTATTCCTGGGCTAGTCACCCTAGACCAGACTGTCCTGGACCTTGCTATGTGGCCCAAGGTGCCCAAACCACCCACAACAATCCTCCAAAGTGCTGGGAGTATGAACCTGAGCCATCATGCCTGGCTAACACTAAATTTATGATTTTTTATTATTAAAATGATTAATCTGGGGGTTGGGGATTTAGCTCAGTGGCAGAGCACTTGCCTAGCAAGTGCAAGGCCCTGGGTTCAGTCCTCAGCTCCAGAAGAAAAAAAAAAAAGAAGAAAAAAAAAGATTAATCTGTATACAAATTTCATAAACCTATATTCTGGTGATGGGGTGGGTCTATAAAACTGTCTTGGGTGAAAAGTTGGTTAAAATTTTAAAAACACAAGAAGCTGTAGACACGGAGTTACTGATAACCCTCCAACACTCCAGAGGCAGTGTTGTTAGGTTCTGGGTCTAGCCCTTGGCCCTGGATGGTGAGATTTCAGAGGGGCGCTGGAGGGCTCCTGTGTTTGGAATCTGTTGCTAAAGGAGAGGAGAGAGGAGGAAGGGCTGAGGACTGCGGTAAGCACCTAGGGGAAGTGTGGCAGGTGTGATGTCAGAGAGAGGGTACCGCTGTGAGAAGCCTGATGCTAGAAAGTGGGCTTCTTATGACATGACTTCACATCTCCACCAGAATTTCAGAATTTCAGAAGGAAGTGTCGATGTAACCGTCTTGTTAAATAAGAAACACAAAGCCAATTGCAGAGTTAAAAGCCAAGAGGTCAGCAATAGCTGAGAGCTGAAAACCTTACCCTTCACTGCTGCTCTGTTTTTCCTCTCCGCAAGAGACCTACTTCCTGTGTTTTTCTCTTTTTTATAGACTTTCTGTTCTGCTTTCTCATTGGGTGTAAACCCAACCACATGACCTCGTCACTGTCTGTCTGTACAGACCTCCAGGTCTTCTATGGTTGGTATTGAGATTAAAGGCGTGTGTCTCTATGCTGGCTGTATCCTTGAACACACAGAGATCTGCCTAGCTCTGCTTCCCAAGTGCTGGGATTAAAGGCGTGCACTACCACCACCCAGCTTCTGCTATGGCTTGCTCTGACCCCAAGGCAACTTTATTAATGTACAAATAAAATCACATTTCAGTACAAATAAAATATCACCACAAGGAAGCCCATGCCAAGGGCTGATTCTTACCGGAGTACATTGGGCTCCCATGGTTTAGTCACCTGAATACGATGAGATATTTGCTTAATAAATGTCTCAGCATGTCAAAATAGTAGCAAGCTCTTGTGAGCTGAGGGTACAAACTGCTGGAGAGGCTCCCCCTTGATTTGTGTCCTGGGCAGCTATCTTCGGGTTCATTTACAGACTCACCTGCTACCTACCAGAAGTATAGCAATTTGTTTGCTGTTGAAACTCTTGAGATTCTCCCTGAGGACCCTATGGCTCTTACAACTCTAGCTTATAAGATTCCTAGGGGTTAGAACTTTATCCCATCACCAGTAACTCTTGCCCCATAACTCTCCAGAGATATGGTCTCTGGCTCCGTGGCAGCCTTTCCATGCTCAAACTCACCCATTTGCACCACAAATCTTGGGTGACTATTTCTCCTTGATGTCAGTCTGTTCCTTTTCTTCTATGCTACCACCTAGGCAATCTCCCCATCCTGTTGTGTGACATGTTCCCATGAATCTCAACCTTCTCTCCAAAGTGCAACATTGTCCCCGGAAGGAGGAGAACCGTGCACCAGCCTCAGGTGGCAAACAAAGGGTCACCTATCTGGGAAGAAAAGAAACCTGGAAGTTCTTGGGGCTCCCTCTCCACAGTATAAAGGGGGTGATCAGTTGCTGGGGTGGAGATTTTGCCCAGCCAAACTGCAGAAAGAAAGGGATGCTGGGATGGTTGCACTGCAGGCAAGCTGCATGCACAGCTACAGCACTGCAGTTCTCAGGAGTCCTCGCTCATGTTGGGGTGGGCTTCCTGGTGATGCAGATGCTATACAATAGCCGCTGATCCTTGTAAGTATCCCCTTATCCATTGTCCTGTTAGAAAGCCAGGGAAGACTTACTGGTTCATGTGATGGTTTGAATAGGCACGGCCCCCATAGGCTGGTATATTTGAATGCTTGGTTATTAGGGAGTGGCTACTTGACATGGATTAGGAGGTGTGGCCCATGTAGGAGTAGGTGTGGCCTTACTGGAGGAAGTGTGTCACTGGGGGTGGGTTTTCGGGTGTCAAATGTTCAAGCCAAGCCCAGTGTCTTGCTCTTCCTGGTACCTGCCAATCTGGATGTAGAACTCTCAGCCACTGCTCTAGTGTCCGCCTGCACTTCATCATGCTTCCTGCCATGATGATGACTGACTAAACCTTTGACACTGTAAGCCAGCCCCAATGAAATGTTTTCTTTTATGAGTAGCTGTGGTCATGGTGTCTCTTCACAGCAATAGAACACTGATTAAGATAGTTCACCAATCTGGATATTGGTGCAATTGTTACTTTGGTCTATTGTGGGCTCCTTTTCTGTGGTGAGTAGGGGTGTGTGTGTGTGTGTGTGTGTGTGTGTGTGTGTGTGTGTGTGTTGAGTCTCCCTAGAAAAATTCACACAACACCTCTACTTCTGTTCCATTGTGCCTACCTTGATGAGCCCATTTGTCCTTCTTGGGGCTTGGAATGTCAGAGCAGCTTATGAGTTTTGATCACCTATTCCCTTAAGAACCGTCTAGCTTCTCTGAATTTCTATGAGCTTGGTGAGATGCCTTCACCCTCAGCATCCTTCACCATTATGGGCAGATAGAGCATCCCAGAAAGTGTGTGTGAAGTGCTCTGCTACTGAGGTGGTCCATAGCTCTGCTACTGAGGATAAGGCTAGGATCGTGAGAGAGAGCTCTGCCAAGAATACTTTTTGTTTTCTCTAGGAGAGACACATGGAAATACCAACGTGAGGCACATGGCTGTTTATATAAGACACACTTGCATGAAATTGTAGCTTAAATACGTAGAAATTCTGAATAGGCTGAACAAATACCCCTTTTCTAAGGTCTTAGTTGACAGATTAAATTGAGCCTTAGAGTGGTTAAGTAATGGTCAAGGTCATGTGTGTGATCTGTGATTGCTCTTGACAAGATATTGATAGCTCTCAGCTTGGACTGACTGCCTTTTCCCAGTGAACCCTATCCTTCATGCCTTGTTGAGTGAATGACTGATAGATTCACAGGCCTGGGTACTTAGGATGTGGTTCCCTGACCCTCCCCCAGCAGTTGATGGGTTGGAATTATTTGAATGTAGGCTTAAGGAACAGGTGCTAACAGGAAAATGAAATGAGGAGATGCCTTCCCAGATTCTTCACCAGAAAACAAACTGCTGGCAGTTAATGAAGTGAATGTGGAGATACATTGTCCCTACTGATGAATGACACATTGCTTTGGGCAAGCAGGTAAACTCAAGGAGAGTGTCTTTCCCATCTACACTTAAAAAGTTTAGCACATGAATAATTGAGCAACTTCCTGTCACACTCAATATTTATTTGTTTGACTGCTCAGGGCAGAAAAAAAGAGGGGGAAAACACTTTGAAAACAAGCTGTGCATTATCTTGGAGTTGGTGTGCCTGCCATAATTATATTTGCAAAGGAGTTTATTGGTATGTCTTGTTATTTTCTTGTTGATACACTGGAGTGAAATATAACATGAAAATAAGAAAGAAGGGCAGGGATCTGCTTGCTTGATGCATGTGTGGGCTACAGATTAGAACCTGCAGACACCTGCCTGCTCACTCATGTAGTCTTTATCCAGTGCTCAGTCCACGACATCATTAGAGTGAGTTTTTAAACCCAGTGCTTATCTCAGTCAAGGCCAAAAGAGGACATGGAGCTTTGCTGGTACCCACTGCTCAGTAACTTTTTTATCACTCAAATGTTAGCAGCACTGGCCTGTTTAAATCTGAGCTGTGTGCACATAAAGAGGCAAGAGTTTGCATCTGTTCCTAGTCTAGCAAGGCTCGGAAGAAGGGCCTCACTCACAGAACACTCGCACTGGACTGCCTGGTTCTGTTAGATCTCTCTAGGGTCCTGCATCTGATGGTGAATTAAGGTCATGCTTGTGGGGGGGTGAGAAAGGTTTCCAGCAATAACAACAGACAGTCTTGCTACACATATACAAAGAAGAAGAAACTGGTGTACGGAAGAGAGGCCTGCCCTCCTGTGTTAACTGTGGCATGGCTCACAAAAGTGTTAGCCCAGTTGTTTTCTCTGTAGGAGTGTGTTAAAACAGAGATCTGCTCCTAACTTGGGCTTTTAACAAGCCAAGTTAAATAGGGAGGTCTAGACATTAAATACTGATGTTTTTTTTTAAATCATTTTGACATTGCATACTTCTCACTTCCTCCATTTCACACTTATAATCTATTTGTGTATCCATCTAATCGTCTACCCATCAATCCACCATCACCTACCTATCAATCATCACACACCTTCCTGTCTCTTTGCCATCATCCTCATCATCTCTGAGGCCATTGTTTTCCCACTGACATCCCAGGCAATGCTTGCTTCTCTTCCCTATGCAGGTGCTACCTCCACTAAGTCAACATGGACGCATGTGATAGTTTCTTAGTGGACAGCTAGATTTTTCAGAAGCATGAAAGACTGACAGATGAGGAGGCAAGTTTCCCATCAACCATACTTTAAAGCTTTATCTGACCGTCTTCATCTTCTTCACTCTCTTGCCTTCTCTGTTCCTGTGGTGTGTGTGTGTGTGTGTGTGTGTGTGTGTGTGTGTGTGTGTACATGCTCTCGCATGCAGTAGAGCTCAGTTATAGACCCACATCACCATCTTTTCTTACCCTCTGAGGTTAGGTCAGTTGGCTGAGTGAAGGAGGGAGAAGGAACGATTGATTGATGTTTGCTCATAGAAGCTGATCCTGGCCACCTGTGACTCTTGCTCTTACCTTCCTTCCTGGTCCTGGCAGTGGCCCATCTCAGCGCATGGTCAGCTCTTCTGGTCAGTCCCCTTCCCCCACTCCAGCTCCTATACCATGTCCTCTTTTTGCCCCACTGTCCTGCCTTCTCCCTGGTGACAGTCCCTTGCACTTCAGCCAGGGCCCAACCTCTGCACAGCACACTGTTGCAAACCTTCCCTAGAAGGCCATTTGGGCAGGCCTTCTGCTCCCCGGCCAGGCCTTGTCTGAATAGCAATCTATGTGAATAAGACATCAACAGGAATTATACCTATTTGGAAAACTATACATATATGACTTAAAGAAAAAGAAAAAACACATGCTTACTCATCTAAAGCTGTTGCCTCAGTGAATGCTAGTTTATTTTTCCAGTTTCAAGGGGTTGTTTTTTTAAAACCACTAAGAATCTGGGCTATGCATTTCCAGGTTCTTTGTGTCTTATTCAGGGAACTGAAGTAAATGCAAACAGATATGCAAGGAAATTTTATCCAAAGCAAAGCAATAATACAGCTAAGAAAAGAATATGCTGCCAAGAGTGACATCAGGCCACATGAGTGAAGGCACTCTAGGGTCCTGATTACTCCCTGGGGCTTCGCTTTATGGAATTCAGGAGGAGTTTATTTACTAAGGGGCATTGTGGGGGTGATTCTCTGTTTTGATTGACAGACTTGAATCTGCAAGCTTTTGCTCCTGCATATGTCCCTTCCCACTGTACATCTCATTTCAGTCATATACTAGTGCTATAATAGGGATATACACAGACATAAGACAGTAAACAGGGTGTTGTGTTTTTTTTTTTTCTCTAAACATTCTTTCAGAGTAGACATTTTGCTTCCTGCCTGTGGTGGTTGGGATGAGAATGGCCCCCACAGGCTTTTTTGAAATAGTTGGTGCCTGGTTGGTGGAACTGTTTTAGGAAGGGTTAGGAGGTATGGCCTTGTTGGAAGAGGTGTGTCACTGGAGACAGGCTTTGGGGATTTCAAAAGGCCCCATCATTCCCAGGGATATATTCTTGCTCTCACTCTCGCTCTCGCTCTCTGTGTCTGTCTGTTTGTCTGTCTGTCTATCTGTCTGTCTCCTGCTTGTGGTTCAAGATGTGAGTGCTCAGCTGTTCCTGCCACCAAGCCTTTGCTCTACCATTATGCACTCGAACCCTCTGAAGCCATAAGTCCCAAATTCAATGTTTTTTAAATTTTTTTAAATAAATTTCCTTGGTCATAGTGTTGGTCACAGCAATAGAAAGTAACTCAGGTGCTGCCTACACTCTCAAAGATGGTCTAGGCTGGGTTGCCCACTGTCTCCCATACCCAGATATGTTTAAAAAATGTATTTGAATGGAAACTAACTATTGGTGTAATTATTAAGGCCACTCCATGTAGTTAAAAGGGAGGTTTATTTTGTGGGCTAACTTACAAATGAAGGGGTAGGTTGCAGGGTCTGGCAAAGGTATAGCGCAGTCCGGCAGTGTTCTCTGGAGAACTCTGCTTGGTCTACCTCCAGCGTCCAGAGTCCGGGAACCAAGAGAGAGACCTCTTTCCCCATCCTTGGTCTTCCGCTTCCTCCTCTGCCCTGCCTTGTGGGTGTGACCGTTACTGAAGCCTCAATGGGGGTTGGAACTTCCAGGCCAATGCTGGGATGGCTACCCACTACAACTAACTGTAAAAGCGAGTTTCTGATGGTTGCGGTGAGGAGAAACTTCACCTGTTGTTTGCAGTGGTGTGTTTGTGCTGCTTGGTACAGATCAATGTCATAGATTGTCAGTGCGTTTTAGACACGTAGTGCTATAAGAAGGGTCCATGTGGATAGTACACAGAAGTGAGATGGACTTCTTTCCATGTCCCAGAATACTGGAAAGGAGCAGAGAGCACAGTGTGGGTAACTGACAGAGACGTGTACTTCGAAGCTAGGCATGGTGAAAGGTCTTGAGGAAGGAGTATGCCAGGGCAAGAACCAGCATATACCCTCTACTTGCTACAACCTCGACCTTCTGCAAGGATGGGAAAGGCACTCGGGAGTGGAAGATGCAGAGGAGGGTGAAACTGGAGCCGAGCGGACAGGAAGGACGGCTGACGGCCCCGGGAAGCAGAGGGCGCCTCTTGTCACCACAGCCTGCTATTAAGGTGATTTTCCCAAGATGCTTTTGGTTCCCTTCCTGAGGATGCCCTTCTGTTTCTCCTTTGGAGCAGGAGGGGAAACATGGTCATCCCTGCCCCCGAGAAAGGCCATCATTAGACCAAAGATAACTGGGGAAGTAATTTTTCCTTTAAAAAAAAAGTAAAAATAAAAACAAAGGTGAAATTTAGGTTTCTACAATTTGGAAAGGGAGTGGTAGGGGGGCAGTTAGTCTTTCCTTATGTTGACTCCTTGTTCCTTTGATCTGTTCCTAAACTCTGAAGGAACATTCCAGTACTGACATTTTTATCAACTCATGGTCACTGTTAGTGTACATTACTTGATCTTGGGTATAGGTTCTTACACTGCCTCTGCTTCCTAGTGGGAACGCAGTTAGGCAGTCTTGAAGGTGCCTGGCTCAGTGTTTCTTCTTTCCCTCCCTTGCTGTCTCTCTGCCCCTCCCCCTTCTCATCCTATGCTTACTCACAGGGGTCCCAGGAATGGAAATGCTTCCCCCACAGCGTCTGCTCTTGGCATCTTTGACCTATCTTCAGCAAGCCCTGAGCCCCAGAAATGGAAAAGGAATTGTGGGCAAGAAGGTGCCTGAGCACTAGCTTATGTAAACAGAAGCCATGCTTCACTGAGAGATGGGGAGGGGAAAGGAAGGTGGAGAAGGTGAGAAGAACGGGGTGTATAAGACAACAGGGAGGCTGCTTGTGGGGAACAGTGTGATTTTAAGTTCACATATTGTAGCTTTAGACAATCCTGAGCTTCCTCTGATAATCCCCCCCCCTACTCCCCATGGCCTCCATGCTGGCCCAGGAATCTTTTCTGAGACCCTCCTGCCCCTGGAGTCTGGTGTTAACACATGTGATTGGGGAGGGTGATACTGGGCTTTGTTCACATTTATGGTTTTGAGGATGAGAGGGTAGAAGCAGTGGGAAGGGGCAACCCAGGCTGGACTTTGATACCTGTGCCTGAGCCCACCATGGTGGGGTGTTGATGACTTTGAATTCCAGTCTCTGGAGCACAGGATGCTGGTCATTGATGAGCACCTATCCTGCTCCTGGAGTCGTCCCTGAAGCTGATATGATTTCCAGTGCTGTGAGTTATAGATGAGTCTCAATTCACAGAACAGAGGAGGGCTGGAGCTCATCACACACTCGCCTGATGTCACATGCCTGTCAGATGTCAGAACCGGAATCTATAGCAAGTCTGATGTGTTCTAATGGACAGTTGCTGCTTCTCCCAGGATTCATACTGCTCATCTGGGAGCCATCCTACACTGGGCTAGAGCCAGGCAGCGGTGGGGGTGAGGCTTTGTGAATTGTGCATGCTGTCCCCACAGCCCCACCACCAGTGCCATTGTCCCAGATGATGAGTCCTGAATCTGGACAAGGGTAGGAATTGGCATTGGAGCATCCAAGGTTCTGCATCTTGTGCTTTCTTGTTCTCCCTGAAGATTCTTCCTGGACTCCTGTGTGACAGATGAGCCTGTGGGGGTGGAGTGCTCACTGTTCACACAGGCTGCTGTCGACGGGACCTGAAACTCAAGCTGACTGACAAAGGTGGAAAATAACCCTGCCTCCATCATCAGGAAACAGCTAAAAATAGATGCCCTTTGTGGCCTGGCAAACCGCACCCAGACAGGGAAGGCATCCAGGCCACAACCCTGACAGGAAATCTTCCATGCTCAGCTTCTGACCTGCACTTCAGTCCCGAGTGATACTGAGTCTGAACAAGGGTTGAATGTCACATGATACAAAGTACAGAGAAGTGATGAACTTCACATCAGTTTCCAGAGCCCCACTGTTCAGGCTGCCTGGGTGATGTGAGCCCTGGAGGAAACTTTTTCTATCTTCTCCCAGAAGCTCTAGGGTGAAGTCAGAATAGAAGGGGGCGCTATTGACCCCAGTGAGGCTTTAGGGCCTCAGCATGCTCTGCTGGTGAATGTCACCCCCACACCACAGTGCATGTCCGGTGCATTCTAGGCTGCACCCAGGAGATGTCACCCTGACCAGAAGAGTCACTCCCTCAAGGAACTTAGTCCTCAGTGGGAGGCTTCTAAACAAGCCAGCCCCACAATGGCGGGCACCAGTGACCTCTGAATAAAATACAATCCGGGGATACAATGCGAAGGGTGAGTGATGAGTTTCTTAGGAGCATTTGAAAAGACTGCTCAGTTGTTGAGATCTTTGAACCAGAAACTCAGTGGCAATTGGGCCCAGTGTTGGGCAAGATTGGAAGGAAATGGAAGGAAAAGGCTGAACCGATAGGCTGTGGAGAGAGGAAGGACATGGGCAACTGGGACCAGGCAGCAGGCTCCAGCTGGCAGGTTGGGGTGATGATGCTTGGCCTTACTGCCACCCAGAACAGCGTACTGCCTGCATAGACTCTCCCTTACGGTGATTCAGATCACCTACTGCTGGCCAGAACTGTGTCCGTGGGCAGGAGGCAGCAGAGGTCAAGGGCGAGACAACCAGAGCCTCTACGGCAAAGTCCAGCCCAGGTCCCTAGATCTCCACACTCACCTTCCCTCTGTTGGGCATCTGCTATCTCTCTTCCCTCTGTGCCTTTTGTCCCCAGAGTGTGAGCAGCTAAAGCCACCATCTTCCCAGTATACACAACAGGCTGCCCATTGACCTGGGCAAAGAAACCAAACACAGGAAACCAATATGCCCATGAGGGTGGATGGGCATGCATGCATGTAATTGAACTTGAATAGAATGTTTGAGAAAAAGAGCAAGAATAAAGATTTGACTTTGTTGGGCTAAGGCCTGGCCAAGCTTACTCTTCTGCCTGGACACTGTATTGCACTGAGAAGATGCTCTTGCTGGGCCCTAAGTCCTTAGGAAAAACATGTTTATTTCCCCATTGTAGAAATTCGTATCAATCATAAAAATTAGGAAAATACAGAAAAGTCAGCAAAGTAGCTGCTGTTAATTACAGCCAGTTTTATATTCACTTTAAAAAACCAGAAGGAATAATAGGGAGAAAATATGATAAAACAGTAAGAGATAAAGAATGGCCACTGTTATAACCATCATTTTATGGCTGCATATTAGTCGCATAGAATTGATGAATTGTGGTTGATTAAAAATCCACCTCACTGTTATATATTTAAATTACATCCAAGTTTTTCCATTTTTTTTTTTAAACAGAGTAATTAAGTAGCATTCCCCTTGCTTACAATACTCTCAGAATCTCTGGCTCTATTCCCCCAAAATGCCATCACTGAATGAAAAAGTGCTAATAATTTGAAAGCTCTGAATGCTTATCACCAAAGAAAGTACTGGTTTATGTGAGAGCCGAGGACTGATTTGCCAAATAGACCACGGGGTACTGGCTCATCCTCATTGCCCACTAACTCCTGGGCATGTCTCTGAAGGTCTAGCCAGAGAGTTCATTTTACCCTGAGTGGAGGTGGTGGTATCCCATGGACTGGGGTCCCAGACTGAACAAACTGACAAAGCAGAATGGCAGCAGAGCACAGCATTCATCTCTGCATCCTGCCTGTGGGTGTGACCGGCCACCTCAGGCCCACACTGCCATGCTTACCCCATGATGGACTGCACTCTCGGGGCTTTTCAAAGCAAAGCTTCCTCTTCTTGGCTGCTTTTTGTCAGCTTTTCTGTTACGGTAATCAGGAAAGTCACTAACACTCAGGGCCACCCCTGGGCAGCCTGTGCAGTTTGTGTATGTGGGCCCTGAGGTGGTACTTAGTGGGGCAAGAGACAGAAGGGGAAGAAACCAAGGCCCAGACATGGAGAGAGATGGGGTGAAGTTGGTGTGTCCAGAGGTGTTCCCATGATACTGAGACACCAGCCAAGGCCCCAGAAGGACAAGGTCCTCGGATATAAGGATATAGGATGGACCCCAGATGAGGGTCTAGCTGCTCCCTGTAGAATTGAGTTCAATTTACGTTCAGTGGGAAACGTTTAGGAAGGGTGTGGGGATTATCCTCAGTTTCTCTATGTGTATGGTTCCTCAGCAAGATGAAGTGGGTGTTTACTGTGCTGCCAAAATTAGCTCTGTCACTAAAATCCAGTCCAAGGCTTAGAGGCTCTTGACTGGGAACGCTACCTCCATCTAGAAATTTTCAAAGAAGAGCAAGGTGTAATACATTGCCCATTTAGGGATTGGTTTCTTGGTCCAGAAAGATGAATTTCAATGCTGCCGACACTGGGAGATCCACTCTGGTGGTTAACCTTGGCTGTCAAATTGACACTCGACTTTAGGACTCCATACAAGGCAAACTTCTGTGAGGAGGTTTCTGGGTTGGGTTAACTGAGGTAGAAAGACGTGCACTAAACACGAGTGATACAATTCTGTAGTGTCCTAAAAGACTAAGGACTTGCTGCAGGCTGCTTCAGGGAGCAGCACAGGTCCTTACTTCTTCCCTGATGCCACTGACATTTTCAGCTTCCTGTCTGTTGTACCTGTTTGTTGGCTACTCAATTTAATACACTTCAGTAAAAATGTTACAATAGAGACTGGTGGGGTGGTGGGTGACAATGGCTTTGGCCACTTTCGCATTTTTCGTTTTGACATTAAGATGCCTTTGGGTGACTTATTTTCCCTGGGGCATGGAGTTTATGAGATGAGCTGACTACCCATACAATCTGGAGGTCACTGTTCAGGTTGACAAGATCCCCGTGGTAGATCACTGTGTTCTCTTCCCCAGAGAACACACCTTATCAGCCCCTCCCATCCCTGTCCCTTGCCTATCTGGGCTCCTTATCCAGCCTCAGGGGCACCCAGCCCACCACCTCTCTCTTCATCTCTGCGGCCACCTGCAAGGATCCCATGAGCCTTCACTTCTACCAACCAGCCCTCAGGCTGGGACGCCTCCCCTGGAGCTTGTCTCTCCACTTTCTTCTCAGGACAGTTTCCTCCCTCCCTCTCTCTCTGATGACTTCTGCTCTCCACCCTTCTTTATCATCACAGCACCCTGCAGCTTTGTGCTACCTGCATCACAGACTCTTATTTTCCAACCTCATGCAAACAGACTAATCCGGGAGACCATAGGGCAGGGTTTGGGGCCCTTTTGTTTGCTTTGGAGTTCATCTTCAGAGCTTCTGCACAGCCTGGAAAGTGTCCCAGGTGCCCCCGAGAGCAGGATTCAGGGTTTGTTTACATTTGTGTGTTTCTGCCCCTGTCAAAGGGCTCAATTAATACTGAATCGCATGCTCACCAAGGTCCTGAGCTGCTTTAGAGCTGCAAGTGCCTGTCACCACTGGGGGATTTCAGTGAGTCCAACCAGCACGTGTTTGCCATTTCTGCATTTTCTATGTTTGTGACATGTTACATGAGTTTATGTATATGTGTGTGGCATGTGCTTGCTGTGTATGTATTAAGTACATATTTGTCATTATGTGTATATGCATACCTTTGTTGCTTATGCTGTGTGTTTCATTGTGTACACCATGCACCAATTCCCATAAACTGCAAATCAGGTCCCCTCTGAACTTAGCTGTGTGTTGTGGGAATTCATTCCACCAATGGCTTTGGGGGTATAAACCCTAGGGCATGGATTTCTGTCTGCCTACATGACCCCTCAAGAGCACATGGAGTTGAGTGGTGCACTCTCTGTTGGGTGGAGAAGACCAGGTAGGCTGCTTGAAGCAGTATGTGATCAGTCCCCAGTTTTCCAAGGACTCTGCAACTGGATTTACCATATTCTGTATTAGTCAGCATATTTCCCCATTTCATATCTTAATAAATCTCTGCTACCCCTTAAACAGACTCTCATGGATTTCACTGACAAGTGGCATCCACATGAACAGACCCCACATGCCCCTACTGGGCCTATTTGAGTGGTTTCCTCCCACAGCCTCCACAGTTGCTAGCACCCTTCTCTCGCCAGCAACCAGCCTCCAGTCACTGTTTCACAGGACCTTCCCTACCACAGTGGGCTTGCTCAGACCCACCCCAGAGGCTCAAGTGCTCGATGCATTGGGATGCACATGATGCTTGGGACTGAAGCACAGTATTTGCGGTACTTTGTTTTCAGGGACCCTGACAGTTGTGCTGAGGAACTTGGGGCCTGGGAAGTGATGTCTCCTGACTTCTCTGTGCTAATACTGCTTCTGTTTCCTTTGCCTCTCCATCTAGCCAACCTGTTCTCTCCCAGAACTTAGTCAGTACTCCATCCTGCAACACTCCAGACAAAGGTGAGTACGCACTTTACCAAAGGAGCAGTCCACAGCCAGCAGGGCATTCACCTGAGCAAACCTAGGGAGACTGTTGGCGTAGCATCACAGGAGCATGGAATCACACTGGATAGTCTTTTGGCCACATAGTGAGTGGCATTGGCTGGAGTGTAGATGGGCAAACACCATCCTTGGTGGTTTATCTCTTGGGCTGCAGGTAAGATGCCAGGGGCCTTTCCTGTAGGGCACTTACCCTTGCAAGCCCTCCTGATCTTCCCTCTGGGTGGGATAGCACCGCACAATGTTGAAGGGTATTTCCTGGAGGGGATGTATATGAAGCATTTAGACTAGTCTCTGAGAAAGATCTATGACCTGAAAAGACTTGGCTTCAAATAAATAATATTTTTGGTATTGTACCACAGTCTTTATCATTTGTGCTGGGGAGGTGATGGGCACCAGGGACTATAAATCATCATCTCCCTGTATGAGAGAAACAACATGGAACGTATTTATTTGTGTGTCTCTGTTAGTTATTTTCCTGTAGATGTGGGAAAATACCTTGACAAAAGCAGCCTTAGGGAGAGAGGGTGTGTTCTGGTTCACAGTTCTAGGACACAGTTACTCATATTGACGAAGTCACTGGCAGGGAGATCTGGGATGGCTGGTGACAGTCAGTGAAGAAAGGTGAATGCTGGTGCTCAGCTCTCACTCAGTCCAGGGACCCTAGACCCAGGACTAGTGCCATTCCTCACTCCAGTTGACCCAATTAAGACAATCCCTCACAGGCATGGCCGGAGGGTTGTATCCTCAGTGGCTCCAGGTCCTGTGATGCTGACAATCCATTTGAACCATCTCTCTCTGTCAGAGCACTTCCTGGAAATTACATCACTTGACTTTACTTCTCTCAGGAATCTTCTTTTTTTTTTTTTTGCATCCTGTTGGCTGTCTTTTTAATTCTACTTTTTAATCTGTAGGTGGATTTACAGACTCATCCCTCAAAACGTTGCGTTTTAACATGATTCCCAGGTATAACTCTCTTGTCACATAAATTTCCTCTCTCTGATACTATTGTGTCACCAGGCATTTACAGACAGAAGCCCTTGGAGAATGTTGGAATCAATGAGATTAAATGCTAAGAACGACAGCCACTTGATTTCATAGGGAACAGCAGTAAGTGGCAAAGGTTATTAATTATACAAAACATGTTTCCCACAGAGCAGTCATTGTCAAAGCAAGCTGCCTGTTGTGGCAAGCCTGTCAGGCTGTGAGTGAAGAGCAGTGGAGAGGTAGAGAGGGCCGCCATGCTTTTGTCAAGTTCAGCTGAGGTCTATGAGAAGATGGAAGAAATACTAGAACTCTTGCCTTTGAGGCTGGGCCCACATGGTGCTGAGGACACTTCATTCTGGCTTCTCAGCTTGACAGCTAAGGTTTTATCTATGTCAACAGGTTATGATGGTCACCAGTATTCAGGTACCCTGAACACAACTTCAAACAAATCTTACATTTCTTTTAACTTTTCCCTTTATTTTTTATTCTAAGTGCATAGGCATTTTGCCTACATGTGTGTTTGAGGACTGCATACCTGCAGTGCCTACAGAGATCAGAAGAGGGCCTCAGATTCCCTGGGGCTGGAGGTTACGTATGGTTGTGAGTCATCATGTGGGTGCTGGGAATTGAACCCAGGGCCTCTGGAAGAGCAGGCGGTGCTCTTATAACCACAGAGCCATCTCTCCAGCTTATTGTTTTATTTGTTTGTTTGTTTGTTTGTTTATTTATATTGTTTGGAGAATTTCACACATGCGTCTTACGTGTTTTGTGCAGGTCTACCCTACTTCCTCCCCTCTAATTTCTTCTTTAATTCCCCCACCCACTATTTCCTCCAAATGTCACATGTTCTCTCTCTTTTAAACCCTGAGTCCATCTAGCACTGCCATTTTGTGCATGGGTGTAGGCCCATCTACTGGAGCATGGTGGCCTCTCAAAGCTATGTTCTTAAAGAAAACCAACTCCTTCTTTCTCCGCATCTATTAGCTCCGCAGCTATTGACTTTCTGATCATCTACCTACCCAGCTCGAGGTTGTGTCTAGCTTGATCTTGTCCAGGTTTTATGCATACGGAAACAGCCACTGTGGGTTCATATGTGCAGTTGCATTGTTGTGTCTGGAGAACACTGTTTCTGATGCCTATGGCTTTTATAACCTTCCTGCCCCTTCTGTGATGATCTCTGAGCCATGGGAGGAGGGGGTATGATACAGACATCTCATTTTGGGATGGGCACTCCATAGCATCAGTTTCTCTGTACTTTGATCAGTTGTGGGCCTCTGTGTTAGTTGTTGCCATCTACCACAAAAAGAAGCTTCTCTGATGAGTGTAGGGAGATGCACTTTTCTATAACACTAAGTCTTTAGGAGTCAGTTCAATACTGCACCCACTTAGAATAATAGTAGTAGGTTCTCTTCCTAGAGCATATGATCTATGTGCAGTTTTAGGTTCTTGGCCCTGCTTTGGTGCCAAACACAAGTTCCTTCTTGTGGAGTGGGCCTTAAATCCAGTCAGAAAGTGGTTGGTGGCTCCCACAACAGTAATGCATTGCTGTACCAGGGAGCACATCTTTTAGGCCAGATGTTACTGTAGCACACAGGATTCATAGTGGGTAAGTTTGTTGAGTACTTTTCTTCCACAGTACCATAAATAGAAACTTCTGGTACTATGAAAGCTAGCCAGTGGGGACGATGTGTCCAGGTGGTTACCAGGTTGATTTCCCCACATCCCATGACCTAAATATGTGGTGTTTTTAGTGGTAGTGTCTTGCCATCACATTCTGGAGGATAACCAAGAGCATAGCAATAGGCTGCATTGTTTGGGGGCCTATGGCTTCCACTGATCAACAACTGAGCTTTTTATTTGGTAGCTAATGTCTTACAATTTTTAAAAATGGAAAAAAGTAGCTATGGATATCAGCTAAAACTATGCAGTCAAATTCCTTTTTGAGGACAGGTAGAATTAAGCAGCTGGGACCATATTTAAGTTAAATGAAATCAACAGGCCTTCACAGTCTACCTCTCATAAGCAAACTCAATTCCTTAAAACCTATGCAATTACTAACTAGAGGTGATAACAAAGACGTACTTCTTCCCATCATGATACAGCTCCTCTGTATATAAAGTCAACAACAACAACAACAACAACAACAACAACACAACAAGTTGAGTCTCTTTACAAAGAAGCATATGGAGTCCTAGTGTAAGGTCCATGCTAATGTTTGATTTGGATATTTTTTCCCTAGAGGTACCAAGACAGTTTGAAACATCAACTTTATCCACTGTGGGCCTTTCCTTGAATCTGTATTTCTGCTAATGAACTGATAGAGACTTCTAATCCATTTAATTACAGTCCTAAAGTCCAGAGTATTTTAACGTGATTTTAATTTATTATTTGTGAATTTTATACATTTCTAAAATTAATTTTGGTCATATTCATTCCCCCCTACTCTTCCCTTCCACTGCTCTGGAATCCCCCAATGCCCACTTCCTAATTTCATGCCCTCTTTTAAAATAATCTTCTGAGTCCAGTCAGTGCTGCCTATATTATATGGGTGTGGGACCATACACTGGAGCACAAGCAGGCCCATACCCATGAATAAAGCTGTCTCTCTCTTCCTCAGCAGTCATCAACTGCCCATAACTCCCCAGCTAGGGGTGGGGCTTTGCTATCCCTCCCCAATCCACATTGTAATGTTAACTGGCTTGATCTTGTTTAGGTCTTGTTCAGGCAGCCACAGCTGCTGGGAGTTTATGAGTGCCATGGTTCTAGAGCAGTCCTCCTCAACCTTTGACTCTCACGGTCTTCCAGGCCTGATTTTGTGATGTTCCCTGAGTCTTGCAGTGTGTGTGTGTGTGTGTGTGTGTGTGTGTGTGTGTGTGTGTGTGTGTTATATAAAGGTCCCATTTATAACCGGCCATTCTAGAAGCATGTATTCTCTGCAATTTGACCAGTTGTGAGTGTGCATTAACAATGATTCACTGTAAAAGGAAGCTTCTCTGATAAAGTTAAGTCCAAAATCTTAATTTATGAGATTTATATTTGTAAAATTCACTGGATCCATTTTTATAGATCCTCAACCATTATTCTACACTACATGGGTATGTGAGAGGTGTTTATGTAGATTAAACATAGGGCCATACACACGATTAGCAAGTGTCCCACCACTGAGCCATATCCTTAGTTCCACCATTTCACAGTTAAAAATCTATTCCTGTTCAGGTTCTGTTTGCCAAAGCTGGAAAACATCACTTGGTTCTTTTGGAGGTTGGCATATGTATTAGTTACTTCTCTGTTGCTGGGATAAAACAGCATGGCCAAGAGACTTAGAGAAGAGGGAGTTTATTTGTGGTCATGGTTCCAGAGAAGAGAGTCCATCATGGCAGAGAAGTAGAGCAGCAAGTGGCAAGCACTATGCAGGAACAGGTAACTGAGAGCTCACATTCTCAAATAGGAACACAAAGCAGAGAGAATGATCTAGAAGTATGACAAAGCTATGCACTGTCAAAGCCAGTGACAGACTTCCTCTAGCAAGGCTGTACCATGTAAACCTCCTCCGACAGCCCCACCAGCTGAATGTTCAAGTGTTCAAATGCCTGAGCATTTTTCTTTTCTTTCCCCCAGAAATAAAGACACTGTTTTGGGGCTATATTGTGTGATGCTTCCTCTGGGAGTTCAAATCCCTGAATTTATCCCTTTTCCTACATTTTTTGAGGATAGCCAATTTCCTGATGCTCCTTATCTTGACTAAAATATTTAAGGTGGCAAGTGTCAAGTCACCTAGAAAGCTTTCTTCTCTACAAATTTGATTAGAGATGGGTTTTAAGTAGTGTGTACATGTGTGTATTTGTATGTATATTTGTGTATGTTTGAATACATATGTATAGTGCATATGTGTTCCACCATGGGGAAGGACTTAGGACCGATACTACCAACACTGCTGCGTTCTTTGAGTCCTTGGACAGAAGAACCTCAGGATGGAAGTCCCGAAGGATGAAGGATGGGTGAAAACTGGGTCAGGGAGGACCTGTTAAGCACTGGATCAGGAAAGCATGTGGTGGGCACAAGCATGTCAAGGCTCACTGACAGACTGAAGGCTCAATGCCCAGTCAACATTTCCCCTCAATTCAAACATTCCAATGTACCTTGCTAGAGTGAACCAATGTGGTCTCAAAATTCTGAAGGTGTGTGTTTTCTTTCCTCTTCCACTTGATTGGCTTGGGTACAGTGTGGTGCTGAGGGTGGTTGGAGGATTTTGAGACCTTTAAAGGTTCAATTCCCAAATCTTCAGTATCTACAGATTCAGTCCTAATTACCTCCTCATGAAACTTCCCCTGAATTTAGTGTTCTGCTCCTTCCTAGTACTCTGGGGTCAACACAGCATGGAGCCTTCGTTCCTACTGTTAACATTGATGGCCAGTCTGCAATCACATTACGTAGTTTTGAACTTCACCTGGGTTTCTAATAAATATTTGCTGAGTATACACACACACACACACACACACACACACACACACACACATGTATATATGTATATATACACACACATACATATATGTATATTCCTTATCATATACATATACATACACACATATACATACCTATGTATATATGATAAAGAAGGTTTCCTTTCTTCAGAAAAAGTGAAAAGCAGGACTGGTGATCCATTTCCTGACTGTCATTGACAGTCTCGGGAGAGCCATTGGGGAGATATGTTGTTAACATGCAGCTGTTGATTTCTAACTGTGATTGTGAACTGAGTTCAAGGGCTAGGTTAAAGTGAATAGTCACCATTAACATGAAAAGAAAAGAAAAAAAAAACAAACCTAGTCTGCCACCAGAGAGGATGGTTACAAATAATCAAGAATTTTGTAAACCCGTAATTGAATTGTTTGCATGTGTACATGTCTATGGCATGCCTGTCTGAATATACACATGTGAATTTGAGTGGAGGGTACATGTGTGTAGGTAAGGACAGAGGGGTATGTGCATGTGTGTAGAGGCTGACAGAAGTGTCAGCTCTCTCTCTCTCTCTCTCTCTCTCTCTCTCTCCTTTTATGACTCTCTGCTCTCTGCTCTCTGTACTGAGGCAGGGTCTTTCACTTAAACCTAGATGCTTTTTCTAGCTAGCCAGATTGCTCAGGGGATGTTCTGTCTTCACCTCCCACATGCTATGTCCACCCAGCATTTATGTGGCTGCTGGGGATCTGAATAAACTGTGGCCCTCACCCTCACTAGGCAAGCACTTTCCCTACTGAACCATATCCCAAGGCCCCACATAGAAATTTTTTTTAATGAAAAATGTGTGATGGAACAGGGCCAGAGCTGAAGGTTGGGGTGGAGAACACACAGGTCAGTCCTGTGTGCAGCCTGTATCTTGGGATGTGTGGGGTCCACCAAACTTCCGGGGACTGAGTGTTCACCCACACTGGGCAGCTGTGAGGATGGGGAGGCCCTCTGAGGGAATTGGAAGGGCCACATCTTCAAAGAAGAGATGGAGGCTGAATCCACCCTGTGAGGCTGGAAGGTCAAAAGGAAACTGGAGACCATGATGCAAAAGGCTGAAAAGTCTTTCTGCTCTATTTGCATGGAAAGCACAAACAGGGAAGAACAGCCCTTCAAAGTTGTTCCAGAGGCCCATGGCTGCACATTCCCCCCCAGAGGCTTGAGGCTCGAAGTCCTGAGATGACAGCCCTAGCCATTCTGACAGAGACTAACAGCTCTATGATGAATCTAAGAACTCAGGTCAGAAGCTTCTTGCTCTGGGTTTTGAGCGGCAGTGGCTCAGTGCCCAGATGGTAGTATTAACATCCTAAGCTTCTGGTTCAGGGTCCCAGCCCTCATTATTGGAGACCCTCTGTCTACAATCCCCCTCCTCCGGGGATCTTTAGATTCTCTTGTCTTTTTGTGGTTTCATATCTTCTGTTTTATTTCCCTGGAGTTTTCATCCTTATGTAGTTTCTGAGTCTTTCATGGTCTCTGCCGCCCCACAGTCTTTGGCTGCCTTCTAGGTGCTGAGTAATCTGGGCCGTCTGGATTTGCAACTTCTTCTGCAGCTACCTTCCAGCTGCTTATGCTCAGTGTCTAGGAGTGGAAGCCCCAGGTCTTCTCCTCTTTCACCGTCTCAGCTTGTACAATCTGAAATAAAGACCATGGTAGGCAATAAAATATCATCCAGGGGAGGCTTTTTGTTGAAGGAACACAAGGCGAGAAATATATTAGAAGGAAGTTTCCAGAATGACCTGAGGAGGCTGAAAAGCAAACTGCTAATATGGCCAGAAAATGGGTATGGTGGGCTTGTGCCCAGATTCCAGTTCTACCAATCACAACATTGCATATGTACAACCTTCAGTCTACCAATCACAGCACTGCATGTGTACAACCTTCAGTCCACCAATCACAGCACTGCATGTGTATAACCTTCAGTCCACCAATCACAGCACTGCATGTGTACAACCTTCAGTCCACCAATCACAGCACTGCATGTGTATAACCTTCAGTCCACCAATCACAGCACTGCATGTGTATAACCTTCAGTCCACCAATCACAGCACTGCATGTGTATAACCTTCAGTCCACCAATCACAGCACTGCATGTGTATAACCTTCAGTCCACCAATCATAGGCTTCTTGAGTCATAGGGGAGGTAGTTTTTCCCTGGCCTGAGAGAGATGATATAAGATAGAGAGCACCATCTGGAGCTGCTGGAGGTGGGGTCATGCAGAGGTCACGAAGCTTATAGCCCAAGTGAAATCCGTTGGAGCTGGTATAAGATGCCTGGAGCAGTTGTGACTGGAACAAAGCCCCCAAGGCAGAATTCATGGCTGTCGCAGCAGCTAGAGTCTTGACAGCTGGTGTGGCATTTCATCAATGTCTACAAACTGTTTAAAGCAGTTTGTCTGCTATGAAAACAGTTTGGCTGGTCACCAAAGAAAGGGCTTTTTCTCTTGACAGTTTCTCACTCCAGGCAGTGGGCACAAGGAGGACTGCAGCAGCTGTCAATCAAGGTGCTAATAAGCCCCTCCCAACAGTGTAGACTTGTAGACAATTAAAGGCCATTGCTCAGCACAGATTGTGAAAAGGCAGAATTGTATACATGTGTTCTCAAATATAGAAAGATAATATAAAATTAATAAAAAGTGCACACCCCATATTAATAACCTTACTGTCTCTAGGAAACTAAATAGAATGTGAAACAAGCTTTCTGTTTAATCTGACATATTTTAATTTTTCATTTAAAACAGACTAAAAGCAAATAAAATTGTTGACAGCAGGAATATAGGTTGTTTCTCATCATTCACACTATTTTGTATTTTTTTTTGTTTCTAAATTTAAACATAAACCAACATTGTTAATGGTAATACTAAATATTAAAATGTTACATCTAATTTTAAAATACTAAATTTAATTAAAATATTAAAAATTCATGAATCATGGAGATAAAAGGAGAGTGTCCACTATGTGTTTAATATGAATCTTAGGAGAAAGGAACAGAAAGGTTAGTGAACAGGCATTTAAAATGCAAAAGTGATAATTTTTTTTAGAATTGGTGAAAGACCCAAATCCTCAAATTTAAGAAATCTGGTATGGAAGATAGAAACAAAAACCTATCACTTAGAAACATGCTACCCAAAGTACAAAATGAACATCGGTGTGGGAGGTGACAATCCCAACATTTGTCAAGAAGATGAAAATTGATCAACACAGAAGGAGAATGGTCTGTGAGCAGACCCAATGAAGACAATAGTAAAGATCAAAGGAGATTGAGAGTCTCCAAAGCACCTGTCACCCAGATTCCCCAGCACTTTTGCCATGTCCTTCCTGATTGTGACCCTAGAGAAGTAATGCTGACAGAGGTCGGTCAACAGACTTGTTGTAGACCAGCACGGATTCCTGCAAGACAACCATTTGGAAGAAGGAATTTAAAGTCAGAAGCAAAAAGCTTCATCAGAGATTGGAAAGCTGCTAGTCTGTCCGTATTCTGGTTAGAAAGGGAAGGGACATGGGGTGGATGCTCCTTGTGGCCATTTGGGACTATCCTGGGCCTATTCCCATCTGTGCGTGTGATGTGATGGCTTGTTTCCTCTTAGTTCTTCTAGAGCCAATGGAAATCCAAGTCTTCGCATTCACTCTAGAGGAAGTAGAAATGAAAAGGGTTGTTATGTTGCCCAGCATCATCCCAGCCTTTGGATCCCCTAATGATGGATTCAAGATGATTTGGGATTTTCTTGGCCTTCAGGTTCTGAGCAAAGGGGGGGGGGGTATACCTACATTTTACCATGTGACCTCACTGAGCAAGAATCCTACAATTACCCTGTAAAATCCTCCTTCTAATGATTGTCAGCAGAGAACCAAGGGAAGTGGATTCGAACCAGTTTCTCAGCTAAATAGGTGGACAAGGACTTGGCACTCTCACTTATTTAAAGTTGAGCAGGCAGAGAATATTGGAACATTCTGACTAAAAGGTATCTTGTTTAACTTTAGCTATCAACTTTGACATAATCTAGAATTCTCTGTGAAGAGAATCTTGATGAATTGTCTAGATCATATCTGTAGGCATGTCTGTGGGTGATTGTCTTGATTGATAGTTGATATGGGTAGACCCTGCCCACTGTAAGTGGCACCATTCCCTAAGCAGGTAACCCTAAACTATAAGAAAGCCAGCTGAACAGAAGCTTGCCTGGTAACTGGCAGACAACATCTTGCATAGTTCCTGCCAGGCTTCTTTGGCCTTGATGTGAGTTTCTTGGTTTGAGGTAATGCTCTGTGAGTCAGCAAACAGTTTGCCTTCAGACTCCAGCTCTGAGTTCCCGCCTTGGCATCTCTCCATGATGGACTATGACCTAGAATTGTAAGCCAAATAAACCCAATCTTTTTGGCCAGGGTATTTTATGATAGCCACAGAGATGAAACCACAGCAGGAGGGTTATGCTCCTTAATTCTGTGGGACAGGAAGGGACAAGTGCCTGATTGCCTGAAACAGATAGGAGAATACACAAGAGGGTCGGGAAATGCCCTGGGCTGGGATTTAGAACACAGAGGCATCACCCACTTTGAGAATATTATCTAATACACATCAAGATGGGGGCCTGTCACATTAACCACTCATTGTTTCTTGGGTGTGGGCCCCACCCAACCTGTTGGACAGTACAGAATAGGGGAGTAAGGATTGAGAAATAAGAAATAGGAAAACCAGAGACATATACATAAAAGAAAAAGACAGAGACACAGGATAGCTTTGGGAGGGCTCTGAGTCAATACCACAGCAGCCTCAAGTTTATTTCTCAGGGTCTTTTTATACCCAAAGCAGGGGAAGCTAAAAGACATCCCCCTCTCAAGGACACCATGGTTGAAGGTACAGACAAGTTTAAACACCTCCTTAATTCTCTAGACATCAGGTAACCACGCCACTGAAAAGCATCCTGTTACACAGCTTTCGGGAGTAAGACATCTGGTAACCATGCCTTTGGCCAAACATCCTGTTATCCAGCCTAAGAGAGCAAAGACAAACTTAAACTCTCTGACCTTGAGTCAAGATGGAATCAAGGCATAAACCGGGGTCATCGAGGATGGAGAGAAGGCTCAGAAGTGGGAAAGGACAGAGCACTCCCTTCCATGGGGTAGTGTTTCCCAGAGCAAAGGAAAGCTGAGCTCTCCATGGCCTCCTGCAGAGAATGGCTGGGAGCTTTCCATGTAACAACACATGTTTACATAATTCAAGACCTGAAGTAAGTCTGGGTCTAGTCCTTCTACCAAGCCAGCCCTATTTATTTCCTATTTGTAATTTTGGCTTGCTTTGTGCTATCAGATATCAGTAGCAATGCTGAGCACTGGGGATGTCCAGGGGTGGTGAGAGGTTCTGGTTTTAGAGCAGCCTGGCTATGAGCCCTGTAGTGTTCTGTCATGGGGTAAGCTGGTTCCCTCACTGCTCTTAATGAACAATCCCCAGTATCTGCTTGTCGGTAGAACTGTTTCCATGCAACTATCTGGTGTGCACACTTGTTTTTAGTGTCAATAATAGACAACAGTTTCTAACTCACTGGGGATCACCTCCAAATGAGGTGTTCCTCGCTTATACCAGGAAGTGGTCATTCTTGAAACAATGTAGAGAACACATCCAGTAGTTTGAAAGCCCACTTCCTATTTACAGTCTTGATGGCTTATTTGTCTTCCTCTAAATTAGTAACAGACCCTCAGGTACCTGACCCTGGGAGCTATCTGATTCAGAGGGTTAAACCCCACGTTTCCAGGAGATGTTACTAGCTTTCTTTTCCTTTTTAAATTTTATTTTGACAGAGTATAGAATGAATTTGCTAATTAGTTTTTCCTTTCTGGCTTGCATTGTCTTATTGCTATAATCTGTCTCCAGTGAGACCAGCCAAATTTGTCAAATATTAAACAGCAGCAGCAGCATCTACAGCAACAACTTGCAGACGGTATGTAGTTCAAGGGGAGATGAGCCAGCTCTGCATCTTGGCCAGGTGGGTGTCCTCCCTTCCCCCTTCTGTAAAGAGCTATACAGGCTGTGTCATCACTAGGGTCCATCTACCTACTGCTTTTAAGAATAGTTTCCCTAACTCAATTGGAACTCATGTATACAAAACAACCTAGCCATTCAGAAGAACCGGCGATGAGATCTTGTCTCTATATGTTGCCCTTAACAAACACTGACTCTGTGTGTGTGTGTGTGTGTGTGTGTGTGTGTGTGTGTGTGTGTGTGTGTGTATGTTTCACTTGTTTATAATTTTTGGAGGATGGTTAGAAACTCTAGTTTAGGAGGATAATTCTTGGTTCATATTTAGAAATGAGAAAACAAGGCTCTGGAGTTCCCAGGTGTGTGACTGCTAGTTAACATGAATTTAAGTAGAAAATTAATGTATATTTATTTTTAAGGGGCATTATCCTTGTGTGTTTTGGGAAGCATGCTGTGCCAGAGCTGGGCTTCATTCCAATGTGTTCTCCAAGTGTTAAATTATAATGACTGGAGATGGAGGGCAAAAATTCACCAGGTGAGCCTTTTCAACCTCTAGTACATCAGCTCCTGCTCAAGAAGGACTTTTCAGATCCGCCAGTTCTGTCCTGTCTATGAAAATGAGATGTTTACTTACCACCATGCATGTGCTTTTTAATACCTAGGTACATAGAATTTTAGAAACTTGCGGTTGGAAGGCCATTTCCCTCTTATTGAGTACATTCTGAATAAGGCCAATGCACACTTAAAGAGAAAAACCATCATTACTGTTCATTCTCCCCCAAAGTAAGAGGCTCTGCCATCAAAACAACCTGAGCTGGGCCAGTGATGTCCAAGCCATCAGCTCATCCCAGGTAGCTATAGCTAGATTCTGGAAATGTGCCTGCTGACCTGTACTGTTCACAGACAGGGCTTGGTAATTTGCTTTTAACACAGAAGAATGAGACAATCAGCCAAGTTCAACAACTACTGATCCATTCCACTCTCAACAAGTGAGTGAACTCAACTGTGCAGTCACAGTGACTCATCAATCAAATTTGCGGAGGCTGTTGATTTGACTGCAGCAGTGACTTTTGCTCTCTGTGAACATCTTATGAATTCTCCTGATCTGACAGAAAGTGAGGGGTGCTACCATCGCCCGCAGCTTGAGAAGCCATCTGGAGCCAGCAGCAGTTTCTCTAGTGATTCACATTCCTTGTCTCCATGTCCTTCCATCACCTTCTCTCATATTCTGTCAATTAAGATCAGCTTCCAGTCATGGAGTTATCTATTATCTCTGAACAGAGAGGAGGTTTGAGGTGGGTAAACATGAGAGTGGCTGGTTTATTGCAGTCGTTGACTGATAATGGCACCCTGGGATAAGTAAACAAAACACAGAGAGTTGAAACAAACAAAATTATGTAATCATCAAGGATTTATCCATTATTTTTTCCCTCCAAATTACTAGAAAATTCTCTCCAAATTACTAGATGGCCAACAGCAGAAGTCTATGGTTTCCAAGGTTAGATCATAAAAGGTCTGTGGTTTCTTCTCGGCTCTCTCTTGTTTCTGCTCTAGGAACCAGTCACAGCATTTCAAGGACAGTTCTGAAGTCCCAAGAAGAGTCCTGCATGGTGACTAGCCAAGGCCTTCTCTAACAGCCAGCATTCTCTCACAGGCTCCTGGGTACATCATCTAGGAAAATGTCCATTAGGCACCCCATGGACATCCTCTCTTGTCGAATCCCCCCATGTAATTCTGGAACAAGGAAATTATTGCAAGATAATAGCTGCTTTTGGCTTTAGGTTTAAGTGAGGAGATAATTTGTTATGTAGTAGTAGATAATTAATGTGAATGTTGAATGACTATCTCCTATGATGGTAATCTTGTTTGCCAAGGGATAATTGTGAGTTTCTAGAATTGAATACAGGGAAAGGCCAGATTTGCAACATGAAAAAGTCAAGGCCAATAGGAGAGATTCCTTCCAGGGCAGGGCATAACATCTCTACAGAGATCACAACTGCTCAGGGCATAGACTCTCTACAGAGATTACAACAGTTCAGGGTGTAGACTCTCTACAGAGATTACAACTGTTGGAATTGAAAAAGAAGGAACATGAACAGAGGTCTGAGTCCTTCACTCCCAAGGAAACAAGTATCATGGTGTCTCTTTCCCTCAACAGTCTACAGCATTGTTCCTTTCATGAACCACAGGGAGCATTTTATTCCTCCTGGGTAGTATGGAGAACAACTGTGCACCACAGAAAAGCCATTTTGTGTAGACACTTCTCTCCTAGTGACGGAGAGCTGGACACCAGGGCGAAATGACCTCCCTGGTGAAGAACAAGGCACTGGCTGCCTTCACCTGGAGCTTGGTGCTTCCAGCCTCCAGCCAGGGACCTCTATGCACATGCTCTGTCCTGTCTAAGTTATCTTAGGAGATACTGTCCCCCGGGACTGCTGTTATCAGTTATCTCAGACCAGTAGCTTGAAACTGCACACTACTACCTGGAAGTTCTAGAGCTCAGAAGGCCCACAGTAAGCAGCTGGTCCAGAGTCCAGGTGTGGCAGGGCTGGTTCCTCTGGGGTCTCTAGGAGAGCATCCTTTTTCTGAAACCTCCAATTTCTTGTGGTTGCCCACATCCCTCAGCTTATCTCTTTTTCTGTCCCCCAAGTGAGCAGTGTGGCCTCCACCGACCTTCAGGGAAAAAAAAAAAAACCCTTACTGCAGCATAGGTAGACTCTTTGTTTCTGAGGTTCTGAATGGCCAGCTAAGGCTCTCCTGGACAGTTCAGGATAATCACCATATCATGGGAACTTGAACCATATCTACCAAGGAAGGTCAATATTTATTGGTTACAGGATTCAGAACCTGGACGTCTTTGAGGACTTTAAGTCTGACCATGACAGCTGTTTCTTTTTTAATAATTCAAATTTTATTATTTTTTATTGTCTTTAAATTGTGTCTTCTGTGTATGGACATGTTCATGTGGATGCAGGTGTCTCTGGAGGTCAGAGGCATCGAATTCTTTGGGGCTGGAGACACAGGCAGATATATACCACCTGATATAGGTACCTGGAGTGGAATTCAGGTCCTCTGGAAGAGCAGCAAGTGCTCTTGACTGTTGAGCATTCTCTTTAGTCCTCACTTTTAATTGTAAAAGTAAAAATGATAACAGGTTCCCAAATGATCTACCCCAGGACAGCCCCTTCCTCAAAGTCAAGTCCTTACATCTTTTCTTAGATTACTATATATTGAATAATGAATGTTTCCATCTAAAAAAAATGTACCCTGTCTCTCTGTACTCGGTCTTCAGAGGGTGCTTGTGCCTATGAATCATGCCTGGTTTTCTTGGAGGCCCTGATTGAATTGCTTCAAAGAACTCACCTTGTGTCTTTGATGTAGTTAAGAAAGCCATCCTAGGACATCCCTCTGTTTTAAGTGGATGTCTATAAGGACCTCGTCTTAAGGCTTAGAGCACTGCCTCCAACTTGGGGCATTTCTGGGTTCTGTGAAGAACTTGCCTTTGCCTCTGTTTGGCTTCCCACTGTGGACTTCTCTCTGTTGGGGGGGTCCTCTGTGTCATTACTGTCACTGTGATAAAATATCTGACAGAATTAACTTCAGAGAGGAAAGATTTCTCAGTCTCAGTCCATCAGGGAAGATATGGTGGTGGGTGTGAGTGGCAGAGCTCTTCATACCAGGGTTGGAGATGGGTGCGAAGCTGGGAAGGAGACCTCCACACCCCATCACCTACAGCAACCCACCTCCACCAGCCAGACCCTACTCCTCCCAAAACAGCATGGGTGGCTGGGGGTCAGGTGTTCAAACACATGTGGGGACATAGTTCACTCAAACTAATAGAGTGATTATTTTCCATCCCCCTTTATTATTCAAGTTTCTGTATTGTTATCTCCCCATTAAAATATTGTCTAATTTTTGTTTTGTTTTTTCTTCTGTGATTGTGTTTTATTTTTAGTAGTTGGCAGACATTTCTGGGGCATAACAAAGTAAATGCATGCCAATCCAACATGCTTGCTCAGAGGCTTTGTCTAGAATTGTGTGCACACCTGAACTCTTAGTTAGGGAAATCAAACAAGGAACAGGACCAAATGCTAGATCCTGGTTTCACCTGAGCATTCCCTGCTTCATTCTACATCTGATTCCTCCTTTATGGAGCCAGAGCCAAGGATGAAGGATAGACAACAGACCCACATTCACAAAAAGATGCAACGGTAGTCTAAGTCCAAGGGAGAGTCAGCAAGTTCACAGAAGTTCATGACATAGCTTCTTTCCTCTTTCCTCTATAATGGTGTGTGTGTGTGTGTGTGTGTGTGTGTGTGTGTGTGTGTGTGTGTGTTGCATATGTGTTCCAGTGGAGGCTAGAGACTGATGTTGGCTATCCTCAGTTACTCTACACTTTATTTTTGAGACAGTCACTCACTGAACATGAATTTCTGGATTCAGCTCATCTTGCTGTACAGTGAGCTCCAGGGATCTGCCAGTCTCCATCCCATATACATGTCGGGGTTTACAGACATGTATTGCAGCTAGCCTTTTTCAGGACACTGATGGTTGAACTTGTGTACTCATTCGCTCCACCCACTGAACCATCTTGCCAGCCTCTGAAGACATTGGGCAGATGGTTTCTATTTGGTATTGTTAAGAAGCCAATGTCTAAGCCAAAGTGATGCCTGCTCTGTTTCTCTACCACTAATTTTCCCCTTTATCCTGCTTGGGAGAAGATGCATTAGGACTGACTGTGGAGACACCCTCTCTCTGCTTCTGCCCTCCCCTGATTTTACCATTTATCAGGACCTTGCTCCCCATGCCTGACTTGCTGTGCTGTTTAAATGGTGAATGCATTTTTCACCTCTCATATTTTTTCACTGTAATTCCTCTTCAGGGAAGAGCCTACACTTCTCCTCTTGAGTTTCCTGTTCAGGCATCTGTGTCTATCAGCACTAGCATGTGGGTGTTTACTTTATTCTCTGTGTTCAGCACCACAGGATATTTTCAGTCCTCTCCCTTTTCTTGTTAGTAAATTCTTTCCCCAACTCAAGTTCTCATCATCTGTAGAACTTTTGTCTATTTAATTCCTGAGCACAAAACAAAATAGTTTCTGAGCCCCAGACTCTTGGGATTTTTCTTATATTTCAGCTTATGAAGGACTTTGTCCTTCAAAAGGCTATTTATTTGTCTCCTCTGATTTCTTTTATTCCTTCCCTTTACCCAAAGCCCAAAGTAGAAGTAATAATACTTTAGACCAGGGAAACACAAAACTGTAAAGGAAGCTTGCTGTGTACATCAAACATAGACACTCACTAATACATTTTGTTTTTCATCCTTCATCCCACATATCTTGACGTTAGTTCTCCAATTCACAGCAAACCAAGTCTTGTGGCTAGCCGGTCTAGGCCTTCCATTTTTGGAGCTTGGGATTTCAGCTATCTATGGATACAGGACTATTGTCACAAGTGCAGTGTGACAGTGCATCTGCATAGCAGTGGGCTGTGCTGCTTTGTCAATGAGATGACCTCTGAGCTGCCACATAGGAGATACTCTTAGCCACCTAGCTGTCTAGTCAAGGGTCTAGACATGGAATACAGAAGCATGGGTGGAAAACAAAAGCCCCGGAATCCCCACTTTATGGACTCTTCTTTACTTTTTTTTGTGTATGTGTATGAATGGATGCCTCATATATGCAGGTGCTCATATGGTCCTGAAGAAGACATTGGATCCCCTGGAGCTAGAGTTACAGGTGATTGTGAGTCACTTAATGTGGGTGCTGGGAACTGAACCTGGGTCCTCTGTAAGAGCAGCAAATCATTTTAACCATGGAGCCATCTTTCCTCCCCCATGTAATATCCTTTGTGCAGTTTTTCCATTATGGAAAGAAATACAAAGCCATAAAGTGAAATTTCTACCTCTTCATGCATGAAAAGTTTTAGTGAAACATCTGACATAGGAGATTCCAATGAAAAGAACCTAAACATTTCCAAAGTCTTCTATTTTGCTTCTCAACATACAGAGAGTTTGATTTGTTTATGATGGGAGTCAAAGTGGCCAGTGTCAGTGGGTTTTTATCTAGGCTTCTCTCAGAAAATAGAAACAAGAAAGATTATCAAGTCTATAAAATCTATAAGAAGAACTTGTTTTATTTAAAATCAATTCAATGAATAAAAAACAATTTATCCATAAGCTAAATGATTACTATGCATTTTTTTTTTTGTTTTTCAAGACAGGGTTTCTCTGTAGCTTTGGAGCCTGTCCCAGACTAGCTTTGTAGACCAGGCTGGCCTCGAACTCACAGAGATCCACCTGCCTCTGCCTCCTGAAATTACAGGCGTGCGCCACCACTGCCTGGCTGCTATGCATTTTTCTCATCCCTCATGTGATACAACTGCCTCCTCAATGCTGTTTCACAACATTAACCTGAAAACATCTTTGAAAGTATTTTGCAGATAACACTCAATGGAATTTTCAAGGGGCAAAATATAAGAGAAGGTTACTCCAAGCAACAGACTAATTTCAACTAAAGAAGAGAAGAGCTGTTTCTGAGCCAGCGAAAGAACTCTGAAGAAAGGAGGTGATTCACATCAGAGGTATTGGAAATCTCACACATTGGGTTGTTCTTTTTTTATCTGTGTAGTTTCACTTGTGATATTAACACAAGATATTTGTATGTCACTTAAAACACAGCCAAACATTGTCCCCAGATTCAGTTACACTCCATGGTCAGACTTTCAAACAAATAAGCAAGAAACCAAAACAAAACAATAGGTTAGAGAGATGGCTTGGGAGTTAGGAGCAGATACTGCTCTTCCAGAGAATATGAGTTTGATTTTTAATCCCCATGTCACACATTCACAACTTCCTGTAACTCTAGATCCAGGTGGATCTGACACCACTGGCCTCTGGGCACCTGTACTCACATGCACACACTCACACACATGTACATGACTAGGTTAAAATAACTAAAGCACCATCACAGAGGCGTGTAACAAATTTTATCAAATATTTTGGTCTATAAGTAGAATCTGAAGGACTAGTTGGGTTTGATGTATATATACATGTAGAAATGAAGCACCCCTCTATAACATGACTTCATAGTTGCTGATCACTAATCCTAGGAATCCTCTTCCACAGGCAACAATTCTTATGACGATTTCCAAACACACACTCTAATTTTCTGTCATTTTTTAAAAAGAATAGAAAAGTTTTCAGTCTGCATTCAACCACGATTCCATATACTCCAGATTGCTGAGGGTTAGAGTATCTTCAAATTCAAGCTGATTGATTCCAAGTCTCATTCACTTGGACATCTCTTTCTTTAGTGTCTTATTTTAGAGCATCCTAATTATCTGTGGGCCAGGCTCTGAGTCTGGCCAGGTGTGATGATGCTGTTAGCAAAGGTGCTGTCTCTGGGGCCTGTGGGGGGTCTCTAGGGCCTGTGGGGGGTCTTCATCTCCTTTTACTGAATACTACTTTTTGGGAACCCTTTGCTGCATTTTCTGTTCATAGCTTATTTTTCTTTCCCCTCTTACATGTCCTTATTCTCTCACCCTGCAACTTACAGCCTCCCATTTCCCTTAAAGACACAACACAGTACTTGTTTCAAAGCCCATGAAGATAGTGTCAGGAGACATTTTCTACTCCAAGCCATTAAAAGTTCCATTTTTAAGATGGGTAATCATGGGAATCTTCAGTACAGAGGAAGTTTAAAATGTTTCAAATAAAATGTATAGTTTGTTGTCTATGGCATTCATGAGGTCAAAGACCTGTAAAAGAGGCATTCTTTTAGTAGTTTATAAGGAAGGAGGGTTCTAGAAACCAGATCAGAAGGAAAGGATAGAACCTTCAGGAATATCAAAGTTTTTATGTTTCCTGCTTTATTATAAATTCAAGGGCGATGGTGTAGATGCAAATGTGCAACCACACTGGTATGAAAACTGACACATGAACAGGAATAAGAGAGACATCACTAGGAAGCACTGGGTAAGCCACAAGTTGCCATTATAATATGTAGACCATGTTCCATAGTTGCTGAAATCCAGCCCTGTGTCTAATTTTGGAACTGGAGGTTGAGATGACTGAGGAGTTTCCCACTGTGTCTGCTCCATGTCTTCCCTATTCACCAGCTGACAGGCACTGGGTAGTTCCCATGTCTTGGCTATTGTCAGTGGCACTTCTGAGAGCATGTCAGCAAACCCCTGACATGCTGGCTCTGTGTCCTTTGGATCTGTACCTAGGAGTGTGATTGCTGGATCTCATGGTGGCCAAATCACTGTGTAATGAATAGCCTCCTTTAACTTTTCCATAATATCAGGATGTTCATGTATATGATTTTTGTTACTATGTATCAGTGAAAATTAATTTAACTTTAAAAACAAAGTACCATAAATGTGGCCATAAGCTTATGGGGCTATCAGCCACGTGTGCACCTGCAATGATCATGCAAAATGGAAGGAGTATCAAACCGTCTGCAAATTCCTAAGTGTGAACCCACAGATTAGTGCAGCTCTCAGACCTCAGCAGTGGAAGGTGGTTAATAGAGAAACTCACAGTTGGTCAAAATGCAGAGACTGAGTACCTGTGGAGCGCTCACCCCAAATGGGACATCTCTATTATCCCCCTTCCCCCTGAGCAGGGGCCACCACGAAAGAAGAGCAGAGAGATTGACCAGATTGAAACAGCTCTTCTGCACATGAGCAGACTGCTGCACGCAAGAAACCACAGCAGCTGTGCCTGCCTGTACAAGACCTGTACAAGATCAAGGCAGTCACCATTCCAGCATCGAGGGTCGAGGGGCTTGTGTGCTATAATTGCTAGCTGAGGAGCTGCGGGTAGTCGATGGTTTTTGTTGAAGGAGTCAGTTGTTTTTTTAAGGGTGTGGCTCCTGGTAAGTTTACTATCCTCAAGTGGATGGCCCCACACCCAGGAGAAGTTAGGGAGAGGAGTGTGGGGTAAATATGATCAGAATACTTTTGAGTGAAATTCTCAAAGAATTGAAAAATGTTATTAATTAAATTTAATTTTTAATTAATAATTTTTAATTAATTAAGTTTAATTAATTAAAGAAGTAAGAAAACAGAAAATTGAAATAGGGACACACTCAGATTCATTACAACTATTGAGTGCAACCAACTCTCCTGTGGCTGTTTCTGCACCTACAGACTTTACTTGTGAACTGGGGCATAATAGTCCAGAGGCAGACAGAAGCCACTAGGCCATGTTGTGGTAAACAGCTGGATAGACTACAGTTAGTCCAGCTGAGGCCTCTGTGTCCAGGAAGCCTGAGTCCACACCTCACTTCCCTTTCCATGCCTAGCTGCTGCACTGCGGGCCAGGATCCAGGACCTGCTCTGAAGGTTGCCCAACTTGTGAGCAGACCATTGCTAAGACTCTGTTAAATGTAAGCAGCTGGTTCTTTTCATATAAGTGTGAAAATACTGACCTTCTCCACTGGACTGTGAAGTTCCTCCATACTATATGGTCATCTGGTCTGTAGTCCTAGTGGATCCTGGGTCCCAGTGTTGACCACCTGGGAGGTATCCAGTTCTGGAATATGAGAACTCTGGCCTTTCATAGGGACCTCACTGACAAATCAGGCACAAATCCTTCACATTTGACTAATAACATCAGGTAGCTGTTGATTTGCCAAGAAATTTTGCTTGGTACGTGGGGTTTTGTCTAGTCGAATGAAACCTCTGTGGGCTGATGTTCAACTTCTTGTGTCTACACATACAGATGTTTCCCAGGGAGCACTTCTGTGGGAGGATCCTAAATCCAGTCCTGGCTTCTTCGTTTTCCTGGGTTGATATGAGACAAAAGTCAGGAAAATTTGAGGAGGCTCGGGGTGTGTTGCTATGTAGCTCCTCCTTTCTCCTGCTACAGTTTGGTAAGTGGTGTTGGCTGCAGCTCCCTTCACACCTCTGTGGTTTGAGGAGGCCCATCTTTGTCCTCTATCCAGAAAGTTACAGAATGTTCTGTTTCTGAAAACTTGATGTTTGCTGGAGAGAGGAAAACCATGCAGAAGATCCAAAGTTGTATTTCTAAGACAGTGGGACTCTGTTTGAAAATGGTGGGACCCAGATTCACATGTTGTGATCTTATAACTCCAGAAATGATGAAATGGGGTCTTTGGGAGGTAATGACATCCTGAGGGTGGTACCCTCATGAACAGTTAAATGCTCTGATGAAAGGTCACCTTGGGAAGGTTCATGAGCCAGGAAGTAGCCATAGCAGACATGGAACCTTCCAGGATGTTGAAATTGGACTTCCAGCCTTCAGATCTGTGAGAAAACAATTTCTGTTCCTGAGAAGCCACTAGCCTGGGATATCTGGTTATAGCAGCCGGCATGGGTTCAGATGGTTCCAAGGATGAGGAGCCTGGAGACACTTGGTGAATTCCAGGGAAGAAGCATTGATGGGAAGCACCATCCTAGCAAATGTCTAAGCACAGAGGACCAGGCTTCTGTGCTCTTGGTGTTTGTAGGTAACTGTCAGGGTGCTTCAGTCCCTTTCAGGAACAAGTGATCCTATAAATTCAGGAGCAGGAGGCAAATGCTTTTGAAGTATCTTCTAGATCCATGTGTACATTTCAGCGTGTGATCTCTGGCCTTCGTATATGCACAGTTAGGCAGGTGTTGGTAGCTTGATCATCAGAACAGTAGCATTGAGAGGTGAGTATTTGAGGAGATGTTCCTGTTCTTCTCATCATGGAGGACTGGCATCGTTAGTTAAGGGCCTGTTAGAGTAAATTTTCCCCCTTCTGCCATGTAACAACATGTTGTGCATCACTTCTGTTCTACCACCCACCATGTGAGAGGACAATAGCAGGGTATCTGAAAAATGATTCCAAATGACACCATCTTGCTCTTTACCATTCTACCTGCAGAACTGAGAAACTATGTGAAAGTACATTTCTTTCTTTCTTTCTTTCTTTCTTTCTTTCTTTCTTTCTTTCTTTCTTTCTTTCTTTCTTTCTTTCTTCTTCTTCTTCTTCTTCTTCTTCTTCTTCTTCTTCTTCTTCTTCTTCTCTCTCTCTCTCTCTCACACTCTCTCTCTTCCTTTCTCTCTCTCCTTGTTTCTCCTTTCTTTCTTGTCAATTTCTTACTCTATTATACTGTGTTGAAACACATACTCAATCGTATATAATTTCCTAACTTTATTCTGAAATTTTGATGTGGGGTAGAGGCCACAAAATAATTACCACCTTTGACTCCAAGTTTTTTCTAAGTGGAAGTGCCTTCATTTTCCTAGTTAAGCCAATGTTTTGATACATTATCTGCTTATATTTTTAGTACTGCAGCTATTGGCTTTGAAAGGTTCACTGTTACAGTCTATTGCCATTGACCTTAATGGTAACATCAGAAGTTGATGATAAGATCCTATTGCTGGAAATACTACACAGTGTGGTCAAAGGACAGAAATCAAATGGGTCCTGAACAGATGGTTCCTCCATGCTGACTGGCTGCTATAGTAAAGAACTACACTACATAGTTTTCTAGAAGGGCACACTAACAGTCTCCCTCGGCTGTTCACCTTTGAGCTATAAAAGACAGCCAGTGTGGCAAGATAGACCTATTGTGGCCATAGTGGCATAAACGTCATGGGAGTAACTGTCTTAGTTACCTTGCTATTGCTGTGGAGACACCATGACCAAGGAAACCTATAGAAGAAAGAATTATTATGAGATTAGTCCATGGCCTATCATGGCAACAGACTGGCAGGCATGGTGTTGGAGCAGTAGTAGAGAGCTCACAACTTGAGACGATAACCATGAGGCAGAGACACACCTCAAAGTCCACCTCTAGTGACACACCTCTCTCTCCCTATAATGCCACACCTCCTAGTACTTCCCAAGCAGTTGTCCCAAATGGGGCCTAACTAAGTTTTATTAGCCTGGGAACTTTCTTATTGAAACTACCACAGGGACCAACCAATTTCTATTTGGAATTAAGGTGCAGCCCACAGGAGGAGAAGTATGCTTCATGCTGTAAATCTGGAGAACAACGGTGGCTGGCAAACTCACAGACCCCCAAGGTGACCCTACCACAATTACTATCGTAAATGGTCATATCAAACTAACTGCCCTCTGAACTCATATGTCTATATTCATGGGTCAGTGAACTCTCAGCCCCCATCAGAGAAGTCTCTTAGTGAAGGGAGCTGTGAAAAACACTGGAAACAGTAAAAACATAGAGCATGGAGTTCCTAGTCACATATGTCATAATTATATACACCTTCCTTTGAGTTTCAGAGACCATTCTGGAAGAGAGTTTGTAAAGATTTTAAGAGCTAGAGGTCAAGGAGGATTGGTGTAAAGTGGTATCTTCTGGACATGACAGTCCTGATACACTTAGGAACTCTGAGGTCAAGCCGGTCAGTCTTCTAGCATGGAAGAGAAAGGAGCTCATTGGCTCCTCCCCCAACTGAGAAGCTGTTGACAGTTGATAGTTTCTGGAGGAGGAAGAGTCAGCTTTCTTTAGGGTCCTGATGCAAGAGTAGGTTGAAGAAAACTCAGTGGGTAGCCCCACACCCATGAGAATATGGACATGTATGTTGACCTTGGTAGGTTACAAAAATAAAAAATGACACCAACTTTGGTGAATGTGAGATCAGGGAGGATTTAGGAAAAAAACAAGGGAAATGTATTCATGTATGAAATTCTCAGAGATTTAATTAAAATGTATTATTTAATAGTTCATTGTTTAATGCTAAAATTCTTATGAAGTATTTATTTTTTAAAGAAAAAGTGTGTGACACTCTCACTGAATTCTGCTCTATGACATTGGAAGTCACTGGCTCTAAAGTTCAGCTCTATGCACATTGGACTAGAAGATTTGGCTGTGGAGCTAGATGATGGGCGGGGCTCAGTGATGCTTTTCAACCATTTTCTTCATTCTTCAGAAATGTGAAATGCTGCCTTGTGATCCTTAGTGAGGTGTTTGACAAATGTTTCATTATCCTTAGGAAAAAAGGAATGTTAATTACCATTTAATTTTCTTGCTATTTTGGGGAATACATACCTTAACTGTGAAGTACCCTGGAATCTGAATGAAACATGAAGAAATGGAAAGTCATGGGACTCAGTTACTTAATTTTGAGAAGACTCATTATTGCTTCTTTCTATCCTGAAGGCCTTGCAAGAAAGAGAACTTAGGCATGGCTATTGACACCTGTAATTGTTCAGGTGAAATATTCTGGGCATAGTGAGAGCAGAAAGCCTTTGCCACACTGTTCTGGAAGCTAACCATATGTACTGGCTGATTTACAAACTCAAAGATAGAGGTCACCCTCATTGTATAATAGGTACATAGAAGATCATTTAACAGAATGCTTTTAAGAGCTATTCCATATATAAGGTATAACCATATAAGATATCAATTTTCATCAACTTGTATATGAAATTTGAGTGAATAGCCTTACTGATTGACCCCTCTTCTTCAGTGTCCAACATAATACTCATTGTATAACCTTTAGGCAGAGGAGCTTGGGTCCGGATTTATTGATGTGTGTCCCACTTGTTCTTGACCTCCATGTCACTGCAGAACCTTTCCCATCCTGACATGGACCAACCAACCACTTGATTTGCATAAAAATTGAAAAATAAAATGTATGTGGATAGCACAAAAGCACTGTTAAGTGTATTTGAAGTATGGGAAAATAGTTGACTATATCTAAATCTACTTTTCTTTGGTCACTGAGACATGAAGCTTAAGAAGGTATGTGTAGGGTAATTCCTGACTTTCTGGGGTCTGACACACTTAGGTACTTGTATAAATATGAAACAAAAGGCCAACCAGGGTTCTGCTGCTCCTGTGAGAAGCAGCATGTTTATATCCTCTCTTCCATGTCTCTCTCCTTCCAGACAGGGACAGCACAGTGGGGGTAGGTTTAACATGAGATACAGGCTTGGGGAGATGTCTGGGTGGCACGGGGCTGTAGGAGAGGACAGAGCCACATATCTGGGATGCCTGCTGATTTAAAGGCTCAAGGGATTGCTCCATGTTGCCATGGAAACTACATGTCCAACATGATGCTGTAATGTCTGTGATTGTGACTCCTTGTGAGAAGTGAGATCTAGGGGAGCAGGCACAGAAGTGCCCAACTAAAATAGGCATACATGATATATGTGTCATTGCATAAATATAATATTGAGTATTGAACTCAGCATAAAACTTCCATTAAATAATTCCCAAAATTCATTTTACCATTTTAAAATGAAAATAAAATCACATCATTTTCACACTCTTTTCTCTTATCATTTTAATTCTCCCACCTCTTTCAAATTCATAGCCCTTTTTACTTAAAATTGATACTTATCAAAAATTGCATAAATGTGTGCCAACAATGTGCCAAGTCTGCTCAGTAATGCATGTGTATATTTTCAGGTCTGAACTAGGTATTGGATATCCAGTTAGGGGGCTCATCTCTGGGAAAGACCAATTATCCCTCTCTCAACAGTGCTTAGTTACCTATAGCTCTCTGTTTAGAGATGAGTCCCCATGAGGTTTCCCCCATCCACATTAGCATGTCCAATGGAATTGTCATGGTTTCGGTCTCATTTAGGCAGCCATATCTTTTTATATTCGTGGGTGGAGCTTCCACACCATTTCTAGGCTACAACTGCCCTGTGGCTATAAGGATAAATAAAAATGGTTTAGTAAAATGTCATAGTAGTTTATGCCATAAGATCCATGACTGCAGTAGCCATGAGTAATTGACTAGGATAACAGTAACAGGCAATATTTCCATCCTGTTGAACAGAACCTTTTTAAGTCCAATTATATAAACAAGTTATTGCCAGACATGAGTGCCACTGTTACATCCTTTGGGACATCCTACCATGTTGGTCATTTTGTGGTTAATGGGCACCACTATTGGTTGCATCCCTCCCATGGCAGCTTCTATAGCACCTGCCAGGATTATGAAAGCTAGTCCTCATGGAGGAGATTTTCGTGTGACATCCAGCCCAATTATCTGAGTTCCATGTCCTAAATTCCTGATGATTTCAGCAATCAGGCCTTACCTTCATTTTCTAGGGAGTGAGCAATGGCAGCAGAATTAGCCCATATTGTTTTGGGAGTGTCTTGAACCTCTATGAGCAGCAACACATAAAAGAGGTTCCTTATGCCAAGGTCCCTGTGTCAGAGGGTTTGGTTTGGGGACCTTTGGTTCCAGGATACATCCTTGCCTCCTTTGGGGACTTGGTTCATTCTGGGATTATGCAGGGTCAGGGTTTTATCCCTGACTCCTGGAGTTTAGAGTGTGCCCCTGGCTACTATGGGTTCATCTTCTGACAAGGCTGCTTTGCTATCAGACTTTGTCCTGGGGTTCTCTCATTTAGGTTTCATCCAGGCTCCTTTGATTTCAGGACTTAGCCAGGTATTCTTTTGTATTAGGTTTGAGCCCATGCTCAAAAATTCAGACAATCTGTGGTAGGACCTCCAGGTGCACACACCAAGGCTCACTAGTAGAGTTCTCACCATTTTTTAATTCATGAAATTAATCCATATATAGGCAAATGGGATGTGATAAAAGCTTATCACCAGGAAAGGTGACCCTTCTCTGGGTAGTCTGTTTTATGTATAACTACTCATACTTGTGAACTGCAAACATCCTGCCCTCTGATGCATAACCAAGGGCATTGTATCCAGAGTCTGAAAGCTCGGACCAGGAGTAGGGGCAGTCCCGTAGCTGTAGCTCAGAACTCGTTAGAATGCCACCTGAAAGTCTATGGGAAAGCCAGTGGAACTTTTGGTTGTCGGCCTTTGTTTCCATACTGTCTGATGGGCTCTCATGTTGCTGAAGGTATAGGATGTGTGCAGGGTAAATAGAGTGAATCAGACCTAGATGGAAGGAAAAAACCTGTGTCCATGGATGTTCAACTTTAAAGGGCTGTTGATTCACCAGACCATTAAAAGCCACAGGATGTTTTCCACAAAAGTCCTGCAAAGCCCCTGGGGTCCTGAGAGGAATGTATATTGACAAAGGCCAGGGGAGGTGAGGTAGAGATCTATGTAGATTTCCAGTGAACTTGCCAACAAATCTGCCACCTAAACTTTGCAAGATCATCAGGGACAAGTCCAGAGGTGCAACATGTCAGCCTCTAGTTCCTCTAACTGAAGGAGCATAGTATATTTCATTGTTCCTTTAACATGAATCTGGACCTGACTGTGTTTAGGGTCCATGCATGAGATTTCACTGGGAGTGTATTCATCCTCATGTGGAGTCTCCATGGAAAACACTTTCCAGATTCTTGGTGCCCTGTTACCCACACAGCACTTTTGTTCCTTCTCTGCCTTGCAGCCCTTCATCAGCAACTCTCTAGAAATTGGTGCTAATCTGATTTTGGAACCAGAAGGTGTGGATAGCAGCCCCTCCCATTAGGAAATTTTATCACAATGATTTCATGACTAGGGAAGCACTTCTGCCTCCTTGGACCTTTTCTTTAGTTTCCCTTGGGAGACTCCAGCTTAAAGATATAAAACATGGACAGAGGTGCAGTGATCTTCAGGATGATGTCTGAGAATTCAGATATGTATTGTCTACATGGATACAGCAGGTGAGAAAAAGATATGCTAGATACCCACACTTGCCATTTGTCAATGACCATCACAGCCTGGTCTTTAAATCTTCAATCCAAAGTCTGAAAACCTTCTGTTAGAAGTATAGGGAAAGGGTCAAAATGAGCATTCCAGGATAAACCATGGTTGTAGATGAATCTTATGTTTATTTAATACTATATATGCAATGCTAGGGCATGAAATACACAAGAATAATATAAAACCACACAGCTTCTTAACTGTTTTATATATAGAAGATGAAGGCAGAGATTTATAGAAATTACTGTATAATTCCATCTTCCTTTAGGTAGGCTCTGGTGAGAGTTTAAGGAATCCTCAGTAACCACTTCTAGACAGTGGACAAGCCAAAAACATGCTTCCAGAGGAAGGCCTTCAAGGTTTCCTGTTACTCATTAAAGTTTTGTCTGTACTCCTGGTCAATCACCTTCTTAACCCAATGGGTTACTTGATGTTTCTAATCAGGTCAGGTTGAGGACCAAGGTCAACAGGGAGTGGGAAGGGAACCTGGGATGTCAGGCTAAGAGGGTTTGGACCACAGTCTTGTGAGGCTTGTGACATTTATGGGGCTGATGTCACATAGCAGACCACTAATGCTGGTTGTTGTTGTGGTTCCAGTGTCCTGTGAGGTCTTGGTGTTGGCTAAGTCACACATGAGATCATCTTGTCCTGGGTCTCTTGTAGACAAGATAGTGGCTGGACAAATAATGACACTTGGGTGCGGCCCACACACCCATCATGGCAAAGTCTGTCCAGGTTGCTTCACTGGTGTGACCCAGACATCATGAAGGCCATGATTTGTGGTCCTGGGTCCTCCTAGTTAAGCTTATCTCTTGAGTTTGATGAAGAGAGAGTAAGATCCACACCCCTCAAAGTTAATTTTGACCCAGGCTTTTAGTAGTAAGTTAGGCCCCAGCTCACACTAATATTGATTGGCTGGCAGGATTCCATTGATGCCACTTTATGGTCTTTTTCCATGATGTCATTCTGCAGACACCTCATGGTGTTAAAATGTGTCCAACCTTCCTGGAGTAGTGTGTGCTCTAGGTCACACTTGAGATCAGAGTGCTGTTCTTGATCTGTTGTAGTCCTGATAAACCCTGGGCACAGGGGATTCCTGGGTGCGGCCCACACACCCTCTATCCAATGTGTACCTATGTTATTTGATATTCAAATGTGACCCAGATAGTCATGAAGGCTGTGCGGTAGTCTTGACTCCCTGATTTGAGCATGGTTGCCTGAGCTGGGTGAAAGGTGTGTGTAGTCTACACATCTTGAAGGTAATATGTGGAAATTCAATGATTAAACCACCAATGCTTTAGTTAGTACATAGGTCCATTCTTGTTGGAGGGTTTCTTGTGGGCTAACTCACATCATCTTCTCCTGTATTTCTTGGAGTCCAGACAGCATGTGGTCAGACTTGAAATGAGGGTGCGGCCCACACACCCCTAAGTACAAGATCTGCCCATGTTGGATGATGGTCATTTGTGGCTCGGACACAGTCAAGGATGTCATTTGGTCCTGGCTTCCCTGGATTGGTAATGGAGCCTGGGTTGGAAGAAGAGAGGGTGTGGCCCAAACACACTTGAAACTTGACCCAAGGTTCTTGGTGGTCAAACAGCTCCCAACTTCCATTGATATCCTACAAAATAAACTAACATGAAGGTAATGCCTGGTGGTCAGACCAGGTCAGGACCATGGTTATGTCTATTTCCTTTGGTCATTAAGATGAAGCTTGGACCCTTTAAGGCATTGTTCCTTTGTGGTGGGATTTTGTCCTGGATTGCATAGAAAGAGGGTGCAGTCCACACACCCTTGATGATGATATTAGCCCAGGCTCTTAGGGTTCTAGGAGCAGCCGGGTTCCTTTGAGATATGTGTAAGTCCTTACACCTGTGTTAATTATCAGGTTATCAACAAGATCTGGATCTTGAAGGATATGATGTGTCCAAATGTTAGTCAGTCAGAACAAGACCAACTATGATTAGTTCAAGGTTCTTGGTTATAGGCTGTGGCCTGAGGTACACTTGAGAAATACTTCTTTCTAAAACAATCAGTCTAAGTCAAGGTAAGTCCTTGATTCAGTCAGCCACAGGGTGTAGCATAACACAATTTTAGGCATTGCATGTCTACACTGATAGTTATTTAGTGAGCCCTTGTCATATTATGGTGAGGGTATCATGCTTGCTAACGTGTTGAGGATGTTGCCTGGACTGAATGAAGTATATGTGGGAGAAGCACATATTTGATATTCAGGTTGTCCATATCAGTCATTAATATAGGAAGTATTGTGGGTGAGTCCAAGTTTATCAATGCTCAAGCTGGCACATGTCTGCATTAATACCTGGTTGGTTGTATTATACCAATTGAAACTAAGGCCTTGGATCAGAGAGCCTCATGGTATATACTCTAACCACAATGGTTTTCACTTTAGATTTGGTGTGCTCTTTGTTTGGGCCCAGGTCTCTTTGGTGAGGGGTTAATCCAGAATGATTTTACTTTAGTAATTGTATTAGGAATCAGGGTTGAATTTGGTTACTTTCACTCTTTTTCATAGTTTCCCTGGGCCTCTGTCATTTCAGGTGTTGGCCCAGGCCCACAAGTCTTCTTGCTTTGGGCCTGGGCTTCCCAAGGGTAAGGTATTAGCCCAGGTCCATATCTCTTCTGGATTTGGGTCTGGGCTTCTTCAGGGTTAGGGTTTGGCCCAGGCATATTCCTTTTGTGGTTTAACCTGGGCCTCTTCCATATTTGGTATTGTCCCAGGCCCGTATATCATCTCTTTTGGGGCCCAGGCATCTTAAGGTTCAGGGACTGGCCCAGGCCCACAACTCTTCTTGCTTTGGGCCTGGGATTCTAAAGGTTAAGGTATTAGCCCAGGCCCATATCTCTTCTTGCTTTGGGCCTGGGATTCTTCAGGGATAGGGTTTGGCTAAGGCATACTCCTTTTGTGGCTTAATCTGGGCCTCTTTACTTTTGGGATTGTCCCAGGCCCATATATCATCTCTTTCTGGGCCTAAGTATTTTAAGTTTGAGGGACTGGCCCAGGCCCACACCTCTTCTTGGTTTGGACCTGGGCTTCTTCAGGGAAAGATATTAGCCCAGGCCCACATTTCTTCTTGCTTTGGGCCTGGGCTTCTACAGGGTCAGAGTTTGGCTCAGGCTTACCCCTCTTTTTGGATTGGCCTGGGCCTCTATAATTTGAAAATTTACCCATGTCAATATATTAACTGTCTGTAGGCCTGCCCTTTTCATGGCCAGGGGTTGGCCCAGGGTTCACTCTATTCTAGATTTGGGCCTGGGCTTCTTTAGGGTCCACTTTCAGCCCACTCAATACATTTTTTGAGGGGTGCAGGCCTCTTTCACTGCAGGGTCTGTCCAAGGCACACTTCTCTTCTGCATTGGGCCTTGGCAGGACATGGTCCACAGTAGACCAGGAAACGCCTCTTATCTGAGTTCCTGCATCTTTAGGTTTCTGCTTATTTCTGGCTACTTTCACCTCAACCTTTAGCTCAGAATTCTAAGGGTCCATATTTGGCCTTCACTGCTTTCACTAGGTATATATTGGCTTTTTAGTGTCCAGATTTTAGCCTGGGTGCATTGCCTCATTGGATGGTCCTGTACCTGTTTCTCTTCAGGCTTGAGGCAGTGGAGTCCATGTGTGTCCAAAGCTACATTGTCATTAGTCTTTGTCTATGGTCAGCTTTTCTGAAAATAAAAATAGACAGGTTGATATTGACAGAGGAAAATACTTGGTGTCCTTTTCTGTCATGTCAAATGTAATCAGAACATCATTGACCTGTCCTTTAGGAACACAGAGATACATGGCACACAGTCCAGATGAAATAAATTACATATTATACAAACATATCAAATATGTAGGAGAGAAGGTGGTCTGGAAGTGTTCCCTGATATATATCTGACTGTAGTAGAGAGGCTTGGTGAGCTTGTGTGGGAAGGTTATTGCTTTGAATAGAGAGAGCTAAGAGGGTCCCAACAAGGGGCCATGCAGTCTTTCATCCCGTTCTGTGGTCAGATCCCATGATGGAATATCACAGGGAGTTCAAGGAAACAGCAGAGGTTGGTCCTTCATGTGTCTAGAGGAAGTCTTGCTAAGGCACTGGGGGCTGTGCAGATCTTCACAAGGCCTCTTTCTTGTGTGTGTGTGGTGTCCTCTCCTTGCATATCAAGCATAGCCATGCTCAGTGAGGGAATCTCTCTGCTCCTTTCTAGTTCAGCCCTTCTTAAGACCACATCTATCTTGTATATCAAAAACCCATGACATGGGATTCTGACTTAGTCACCCTTTTTCTATAATGCCCCCTACATGTCCACACACTGGTATGAGAGCACATTTTCACCCAAAGAATTTTCTGCAGTCATTTACCTGAAATATATTCCTACCCACCTTCTTCTGGGTGTAAATCCTAATGTTGCCCTCAGAAGTAAGTCACAGCCATAACCATGGCAGTGACCCTCATGTGAGGTCAAAGAGGCCAGGCCTCACTCATTTGGGAAAGCACAAAGGCTGTCCAAGCACATAGGGGTCTTTTGGACTGGTACTAGGGGAAGTATCAAAAGGCTTCCCTTATGACAATTTCTGGGGAACAGGCCCATAACTAGTTTTCCTTCTCCTGCAGGGATCACCACCCCTGGAAAGAGCAAGGCCATGGGGATGTGTCATACTCAGCCCCAGTGTGCAATGTTCAAATTTTCCTCTATCATTTCTGCTGATTTATTTTTGTCAGCCCGTTTCTCTAGTCAAGAGACTTGGAGTATGCCATCTGTAGGATCCTGTGGTAAACTTGGCCTTCAACTTGTCCCTTCACCACCATTCAGTCCAGCTTGAAGGAGGAGGGCATTGAAAGCAGAATGTCATGGAATTTCTCAGCCTGGCTCTCCCATGGTAGTTACTGACCTCTGAGAATGTCACTCACCAGAGAACAGTGTGACAGCAAAGCTTGATCCCATCACAGTTTGGAAACTGGACCCTGACACGGGCACTGGCTCTGCCTCAGCTGCTGTCACCTTTTCTGACAAGTACAGGTGGAGGTTAGAAGAAGAAAAGAACTGATGATGTGCCTGCACATTATGGGCTGTCATAGAGGACAGCTGTCCCTGGCTTGGGGCACAACAACAGAGCTTCATCCTACCCCGGTCTATAACCTAAAGTCTTTTCACATGGTACAGACCGGGGTCATCCTATGACCTCATTCTCTGGTGAATAGTGGCTGTGATCTCCTTGAGTCCTTGTTTGGCTAGTCCTTGGAACATGTCTGCTGATACTTACTGGAACTTTTCCTAGTGCTGTAATAAGGTCCTGTTAAAGGTCATTTCAATGACCACATTATGTCTCACACCCTTTATCACCCCTGCTTCCCTGAGTAGCATAAAGAGTTTAAATTAGGCCGCCATCCCAAGAATCCTGTATGGATTCATCCCACCAATTAGCCCCAACTTACTTTCACACCTGCAGTTCCATCTGAATCCCACAGCCCACCCCAGTAGATACTGTGTTCCCTCCCATGAAGACCACAGCCGTTACCATGCTGATGAGCTATCATATGAGGTAACAGAAGCTTTACCACATCTCTGTCCAGCTTCTTCCTGTGTGTTTAATTTTAGTATGAGGAACCACCATGCTTTCTCACACTGTGCTGAGCACACTGTCCCAGCAAAGTGGAATGTTTAAGATGTGGTGATGTTGTCATCTCATCAACAAAGGCTGAGTATAAATTTACTGTCTCATATATGTTGGTAGAGGAAAACACGTGACATTATTCAGTATCATCTACATGCACTTTCACACATGGATGAGAACCTGCAGACAGGAGCACACACCAATAACACACATACCAAGTGAAAATATGTATATAAGTACAGAATTAGAGGGGAGAGTGCAGCCATGTGTTCCTTGAGTTTGTCCCTACATTTGTCAGCTGAGTACAAATGTAAAGATTGCTACTGCCAGGGAAGCCATCATCAGTACCCCATAGACTTCCTCTACCATCCCTGGGCACACTATGAATGATGGTCATTTTGGGCATGCAAACAGGAACCCTCCATCCTTCCTTACCTAGGCTGGAGGTTGGAGTCCTGGTCCAGAGACATCTGTGTGGCTTCATTTCAAGGCCCCTCTCCCTGCTGAGTTCAGCAGTTTCTCTCCCTGGGTTCTTGAGTGGCCAGTCCCACTGCTAGGGGAGGGACCCATGACCCTGCTGTTTCTACTTCTTCTTAGCATGGGCTGTCCTAAGAAAGAGACATTTTAATTATCTCACTATGTCTCAGTCTCCCCACCTAAACCCCAGTGTAGAAGTGCCTCCCACTGAGTGAATCACTCCGATTCATTTGGGGTAGTGTCCATCCCAGAAAATAGCCCCAAACCTCCAAGACACTTGGGCCTGCTTTAACTCCCAGCTGTCCTTGCTGGACTCTGTGCTGCCCTCAGGCCCAGACCACTGCTGTCACTAGGGCAGGGATTTACCCTGTGAGGTCACAAAGGCCTCACTCATTCTGAGAATCACAAAGGACATCCAAGCCTCAGTCCTCTCCCAGCACGGCACATCCTTGTTCTCTGATGTGCCAGCATCCCAGAAGCACTAGTTTTGGGGAATCGTGTAGAGGCATTTCTCATAGACCCTCCTTTCCCTGGTAATCATCCACATGCATCTCCTGTCAGCCCTCCATTTTCCCACGTGTACCATCAGCTTTGAGAGGAGAAACACAGTTGACTATTTCGTTTCCTTACCTCAAATCTCAACTTCACACACTGCCTCATCACCTCCGATTCTCTACAGCTATCCCAGTACCTGGCTGTCGTCACTCAGCCTGCAAGGTGCCATCTAGTGCCCCTTGTATCTGGCTCCCAATGTAACCATACACACCTTGTTTCCTAACTTGACCTCTGGGCACCTTAATCTCTTGGCTTAGTTGGGTTGTGGCCTATTAGCTGAATGCTTACCCGGAACGCCTGTGGTCCTGGGTTTTAGAGTGAACAGTATGAAAGTACATAGATGAGCAGTGAATTACTATATGCTGTGTGCAGGGATCACATAGATGGAGACGCAGGCAGGCCAGCTTGTGAGGTGCAGACTCCTGGGAGCACCTGCTTTTTCCTTGTGCCATCCTCAGTCAACATTCTACCCAAATAACTGTGGGTGGGTGATCATGCTGTCCAGAGTTGTGTCAAGCTCTGTCCCCATGTACTTTAGATCATGCAGTGGTGGGCTGGTTCTGTTAGCCTGCTCTGAACTGGAATCTTAGTCAAGTCCATGCTTCCCCTGTGTTGGAGCTGCAGTCTCTCAATCACCAGTTTCCAGTGTTTCTCATGAAGGGGTGGTGGATGTAAAATGACATCCAGTACTCGGGATTGCTGGCCACTCATGGTCGTGGACCACCATGAATTCTCAGAATGTTGTAACATTCTACCACTGATTGTGAAAAGTGTGAAACCTTTGGCTTAGTTAGCCTGCCTCTATCCTTGGAGATAGAAAATGCGGCTTCTGGCACAAGGATGTTTAAAGTGAGTCACATTGTGTGTTTTTGCATTCACATAGCCTCCCATGTAACATGAATCATGAGCATGAGGACTCCATAGGTGTCCTTGGAGGTTGTGAGGAGTCAGAGTGCCTGGTGGAAGGACAGGCTTTCACAGCAGGTGAAGGAATGGCCACTGTTGTGTCCTGAGCCTGGCCGTGTGCTGTCCTCCCCCTGGCCTCCCTGTGGCTGGTGCTGGCTGTCCACTGTGGAACACAGTTTATATGTGGCAGTGTTTGGACACAGACAGGCTTGTATCATTTACAGTTGACCTCTCTACCCAAGGCATCACACTCTGTATGGGGTCAAATTGGTCCAAATCTGAGTAAATTCCTGGAATGAGAACTTGAAGTGGAGTTCATTTTCAGGTTACCTGCTCTAGCATCAAATGATACACTGGTGTGTCAATTCTGTGCTGAAACTCACAGTTACATGTGGTTCAGGTTAAATTCCCCAGGAGTTTGCCTCTCAGTGAGGTGACCATTTGTACCACTGTTCAGCCAGCCTACTTTCTCCCAGGATCTGTAGCTTCAAGTCACTGCAGTAGAAATAGTGTGAGCCTAGCTGCCAACCCGTTCCTCATGGGGATTCCACTGCTCTTTCCCATGTCATAAAGAACCCAAATTACGTTTTAGAAAGTTCACTTTCTAGAAGAGACCTTGTTACCAGTGTGCAGTTAGATCTGGTCCGTGCTCCCTTCCATTCTGCACTGCCTCTTCTCGTGGGTGTTTCCTGTTGACTCTTAAGGGCAGTGGAACCCTTTGGGGCCTCTGTATGTACAGGCATCCTGAGCTACACTAAGCCTCAGTGGTCTATTTACCTGGGTATTATTTTGTCTTCACCATCTTGGGCCACCTCTTCCAGCTCATATTCTGACAGTTCTGGCTGAGGGCCACGTAGCCACCTGTTCTCCAGACAAAGAAGTTGTGGATGGTTTACTCTGTTGCAGGGGTCAAGCAGACCTCCCCAGCTGGATTTATCAACCTCTGCCTGGGTCTGCAGGACACTGAGCTTCCTTGTGTCCATCACAAAGTTGCTAGGTCATCTTCTGAACAATCAATCTTCTATGAGTCACAGTTGCCAGGCTCTGTGTTCCTGGGTGCTTTTGTGGCTGGAGTTCCTGGATCTGTGAGAGGTAGGCTAGAGCAAAGGTATTTTCTTCTTCAACTTCAAGGTCTCATCACCTCATGGTGGCTGTGGCTCTTCCTGTGGAGTGGTTGAGTGAACAATGGAATCTCTGCCACTGGGGACCAGAGTGAGGCATGTTCTGACATATTTTGTGCTTCCTGCTGCTCAGCCTGTCTCATCTTCACAGAGATGGAGGAGAGTGGCTATTGCACCAGAGGCTCTGTAGTCTGTCCAGTAATGGGAGGAGGTCTCTGGCAACCTTCTGTAGCATCTGTACCATGAGTGACTTGTGGCTAGAGCTTGATATGAGCAGGCTCCTTATCGTGGTGGTTTCTCGATTAGCTACAAATAGATCTACCATCTGATACAGTCATAGCTATCATTCCTGGGCACAGAGCAAAGGGCTTCCTTTGCTGTGGACACTTGCACATCCATTTGATTGGTACTCTATTCCTGATCACTAGGGAATGGAATCAACTGGCCTGTTTAGCCCTCTGTCCTTTTCAGGCTAGCACCCCAGAACTGTGAACTGTGCAGTTGCAGCTAACATGATGGGCTAGAGAGAGCAATCCCAACCTCATAGCCAGGGAGGGCTCTTATGGGGGGGGGGACTCACTGGGAAATACTTCTGGGGGAGGTACATATGCTGATAGGCACTCAGGCGAAGGCAGTGTGAAGCCAGTAGGAGGGAGGGTGAAAACAGGGCAGAGACGGCGGGGTGGCGGGGAAGCTAGAGTGATGAAAGCCACAGAGGAAACACGAAGTGTGTAGACATGGAGACCTTCATGCCTTCTTGTAAACCTGTCCCCCGCAGATGGTGTCCAGTGATCCTGGACTTTATCACTTTAATGTGTTGATCTGTGTGCCTGAGAACTCAGCCTCACTATACCAAACCACACAGAAATAGCTCCCAATCAAGAAGGGCCCTATTGGTGTTGGTTTGGGCGTAATCTTAAAGGAAGAGGCATGGACAGGCCAGGAGCTCTGATGGACTTCTGTCAAGCCAGGTTTGCCCCCTCCCAAGTCAGGAGAGCCTTTTCAGCTCTCTAGTCCTGGCTTTCCATCTCCCCATCATCTTCAGACACTCAAATGACTGGCCTTAATATGGGCTGGACGTCTTTCCTTTGCACTGATCCAGATCCACCCTCCTCCTTCACAGGTCCCATCTCCCACACCGGCCACGACTCCAGGATTTGGTACATAGCTCTCACATGCTTCTCTTTGGATGTTGAAGCCTCCTGAGCATGTGAGTGATGTCCTACATTCCTCTGGGTTTGCCCGGTGCTTTGTTGAGACCAGAGTTTGTTAGATAGCTGAGATGTAGCTTGTGTCAAGAGGGGCTGCAATGATGTTTTCTCACATAGTAGATCACCATAAAGGTCAATGACTAAGTCAGAGTGGCCGCAATGATGTCCTCTCACATAGTAGATCACCGTGAAGATCAATGACTAAGTCAGAGTCAAAGTTCAGATCACCTGCTTCCTCACCTGGGGGTCCTTTACCCAGGCATGGGAAGCCTGCCTCCTCTGAACTCACTTTCAGGAGCTGTCACTCCAGCCACAGTTGACTTGCTATCCTGAGTCTCCATATGTACTCTGGCTATGTTTTCCTATTCTTTCCTCCCCTAGAATGTTATTCTATTCTCCCAGGATTTTAGGATATCCCCTAAAAATATCCAGAGTCTCAAGACTCTCCATATACATGCATGGAAGGCATTATTGATGTAAGTCATTGGGTCAGAGCACAAGATGTGATCAGAAACCAGGAGAGCACAGCTCTGGTTCAGTTTTTTCTTAACCTTACTGTCTCTGTGGCCTTAGGAAAGTCAGGTCACTTCTCTGGGCCACAGTTTAATCACAGATGGCTTAAAGTCCAATACTGTGAGTGTCAGCTTCTCCATTCTCCCCTGAGTATGAAATAAGCATGGCTGAGGAGATATTTTGAAACATGACAAGCATCATTGCAACCATTATCACCATTAGCATCACTGTGTGAGTAGAGCACTTCTGCATGTCCAGGTCTGAAAGTCATGGCCAGCCTATGAGATCTGAGAGGTCCACTTTGCTAGCATATGTGAGTTCTGAAAAGAGATCAAAGGACTGCATTGCCTTGTCTCAGAAAGGGAATTCCTAGTTCCAGGCTAAATAATGAAAATGAGCAGTCTCTGCCCTAGAACTTGTCCAGGAAAGACGCAAATCTCATAAAGATCCTGACTGAGGCAGAACGTTAACCCCAGTTCCCTGCCAGGGACAAAGTTCTTACTGACCCTAATGAACAAAAAATGCCAGTTAAAATCAGCCTGTGTGAGTGCTTAGTCAGAAAACTGGCCGCAGCCTTTTGGTGGACAAGCTTCCAGCTTTGGGAGTTTCTAAGCTCCACATTGGGTTGTAGAGACCCAGGATCTACCCCTGACCTTACAGCTCAAAACCAGAAAGATCTTGATTAGAAGTAGGCCTCCTGGGTGTATTGCTGACCCCTCCAGGATGGTGACTTGAGTCTTTCTCAGCCAAGGATGGGAAGCTGCTATGCAACTGGGGGTCAGATGGAGCTGCAGGAGTGTTCACTGGTGTCCTGAGGGTGCTCAGCCTTTACAGGCTAGGTGGAGCCTCCCCAGCTTCCTGGATGTAGGTTCAAAGTCATCAAGTGTCCCATCATGTTAGTACAGTCATTTCATGAGTAAATTCAGTGTTGGTTTGGGGAGGTAATGCTCTCTGGGTACATCAGTTATCAGTATTGTGTATCCCATGATGCAGTGTGTATATGTCCCACCAAAATTGTGTCATAGGCCTTCATTAACACCTTCTCAAGTGGGCATTTTATCTAGCACCCATCTTATGAATAAGAAAACAGAACACAGAGGAGCTTGACACTTTTGGTTGTGTGTCTGCATGTGTGTGTTCACGGGAGTGTGTGAGCATGTACATATGAATATGTGTGGAGGCTAGAAATCAATGTTCCATGTCTTTCTCAATTGCTTTCCACCTTACTTTTGAGACAGGGTCTCTTACTGAACTAGGAGCTCACTGACTGGCTCCCTGCATCCACTTGCCTCTGCCTTCCCAGAGCTGGGATTGTAAGTGTTCCACTGCCATAACTGGCTTTTCGGGAGCTGGGGATTCAAACTCATGTCTTCACACTTTAAGCACTTTACTGACTTAGCCACCTCTCCATCCTCTTAAATAATTCTTGAAGCTACAGAGCACTAAGAGATAGTTTTAGAACAACACTGAAGCCTGTCCTCACCCGGGATTGCCTAGACTTTGGAAGTGCTCTGACACCGTGGGAGTGAAAGCCCCTGCCTCTAATCTCCCCTTTGCAGTCGGCATGCACGGAGCTTCCAGGAGTGTTTTGGATTGGTTCACCAGTGTGGCATCAAGGTGGAAGCAGAGCATCTGTGGCCCAGCATGCAAGGGAAATGAGCTGGAGCGGAGCCTCAGGAAGGGACAGTGGTCCTGAGGCTGACCCAGGGAAGGATGGGAAAATGGGAGCCACAGCAGGCTGAAGAAGAGATGGTGGGGAGAGGTGGAGGAGGACAGTGCAGCCAGGGTGAAAGGAGAGAAAGGGAGGGGAGCAGAAATGAGTGCCAGGCCTTAGAAGAGCCTTCCAGAACCTGGGGTAGGTGCTTCATCCCAGGCAATGGCTCACTGGTGTTTCCATACTGAGGTGTAGCTTTGGGTCAGGCACCTTGGCTGATTGGATGCTCTGTGGGCAGGCTGCCTGCTCATTTTTCTAGCCTTGTCCACCCACCTCTTGGCCCTCTTTCCATGTGAGAAAGGAAGTTCTTCTGTGGCCAAGAGGTTATGTGCTTCCAGCAGGTGACACTCGGGTAGCAAGAGCCCTGCAGACCCAGGGTGATTAGTTCCTTATGAAATGGAAGAAGGTGTCATGGACACTCCATTCCTTCATGGACTCAACCACCACATCAGAATCCTCAGCCAATCCTCCCACTTCGTTCCACACTCAGGTGGCAAGACCTTATAAGGAGATCCAGACACAGGACCCCCCGGACACAGCAAATTTCTCACAAACAATTGCATTTTATAAATTTTCCCACATGGCCAAGGGAAATGGCTTATCTCATTCAGTAGGCAGGAGGTGGGGGAGGAGGGTGGAGGAACCCCAGGCCCAAAGCAGCAGAGCTTTCAGGAGGTTACCACATGGCAAAACAGAGCCAGCCCCATAGACTCCTTGTCATAGGGCCACTAATGCCAGTGTAGGGACCCTGTATCCTTATGACATCATCTGGTCCCCACTTCTCCCCAAATTCTATTTCTGAAGATCTTAGAGGTGAAGTTTGATAATGGATTTGTCAGAAGACAAATACCCAGATCTCAGGCACCTGTGCCTTCAGCCCAGGAGGGTGAGGATTTCCTGGAAGAGGGATGTGGTAAAGACAGAGAACCTGGGACGGATTCAGTCCCCATGGAAAGGCAAGTCCTGGTGAGGACACATTGGCTGTGAACATGAGGGGTGTGAGAGGAAGAAGAGGGTGGAGTTTGAGCAGTCTCTTCTCAGAGAAGACAAAAAAGGGGGCCAGAACAGGTGAGCTGAACTAAGGTCCCCAACCCCTCACTATGCCACCAGCAGGTGCAGATCTTGGGAGATAACACGACAAACCAACCCAACCAAACCAAAACCTATGGGAGCTGCTGAGGATGAGAACAGACTCAGATTTTAGGGAATTATTATTCATGTCCATATACACAAAAGTATGTTAGTAAGGGAAATATGCACACCTTTATAAAAGTGGAAGTTTTGGTCTTTGGTAAATCTACTAGGGACATCTCTCTAATGAGCTGGTGTATTTAGAAATAACTCTACTGCAATATGGATACACACACACACACACACACACACACACACACACGGCTTTTCAAATTCCACAACCCAGAAATTAAAGCATCAGAAAAGCCCTAAATGGACTAGTCATTTGCCCACACTGTAGCCTGTGAGTATTGAGAGAATGATTCTGTTAGCAGTTTGACCTAACCATCAAGTTAGTAGGAAACTGACCTATTAGGTTAACAGTGAGGAAACTGACCTAACTGGTATTTCCATATACTCTACCTAGCATATTAAACTTCTGAAACAGTGCAGTATTCAGTAAGGGGAAAATGCAAACGACCCCACATTGTTTGGTGCAAGTGTGAAGACTGTACAAGTCTGATTCAGGAAAGACAGGTCTGTGAGGCTGGCGGGCCTACTGCTGTGTGCTTTGATATTATTCCCAACGTACCTATTTGGTATGTATGCAAATGTTTACAGTGTAAAGTACCACTTCCTATTTTGATAGTATTATGTTAAGTGTTTTTAAAGTGTGTGTGTTTGTGTGTGTGTGTGTGTGTGTGTGTGTGTGTGTGTGTGTGTGTACATGTTACTGCAATTCCTGCAGGAACCAGAAGACTGTTTTGGATAGACCCTGGAACTAGAGTTATAGACAGTTGTGAGCTGCCCAATGTGGGCACTGGGAACTGAACTCAGGTCTTAAGAAACAGTAAGCACTTTTAACCACTAAACCATCCACTGAGTCATCTCTCCAATTTAATGCCTAGTGTTATTACATTTAAGGTATAGGAGCCTAAGAGGGGAAGGCAATCATTCTGTCTTGAAAATGAACTGATTTAATCATCATTTTTTGTTCCTGTCTGCATTTGAGAAGTGCTTATGTCAGTAGGCCAAGGAGACAGGATTTTAGACACCAGGAAAGAGACACTGTGTGCTTGGAGGTGGTTAGAAGCGCGGGTTTGTGCCCAGGAGAAAGAGAACAAAAGGGCCAGCTTTGCGTATTCTTTAAAAATGAAAATGTCTTCCCTGTAGACGCTTTTGCATCTACAGCACTTAGTACAGCAAATTTATGTGCCTAGGAAGTAATTAGTGAATTGAAGTGCACACACAAATGGAGATGAGGTTATGATTTTGCTAAATTGGTCTGGAAGGGTAGAGGCCCAGACAAGTGGACTCCTTACTGGCTGTTTCTGGTGGTTGCCTGTGAGCTTCCGAGCCCCTCGACACCTTGGAAGAAACCCCATTCAGAAAGACTGCACAGGCATGACTAACTGACACTAGGGACTTCCTGTGGTTGGGGGCGCTGAGGTGGAAGAAGATCCACCCACTCTCTCCTGACCAAGTAGAAGAGCACGTGTTGAGCCAGCAGGCCATCCAGGTCTTGATGGTTTCTTAGGTTTGGGGATGGCAAGAACAATCCCCAATGAATTAGAACAGATGATGTTCTAGAAGCCCCAACAAGGAGAGTGGAGAACACCTGCTTCACCCCCAGCCTATTGGTTTGAGGGCTCTGAAGGGGATGCAGTGTCCTCAAGTGAGAGCCAGGCTTCATCAAGGGGGAAAAGGCAGAGGAGGTGTTTGGAGAAGAGACAGGTATGGAGAAGGCTGGGATGGTGACAGATGGAAGGATTTGAGGTGTCTGGAGGCTCAGGAGGTACAAAGTTAAGTGGGCAAGCTTCCATTTGATAAGGGATGGTTTGGGAGTCAGTGGCTGAGGCACACAGGTTGACGGACAGGCAATGAATCTTTTGCATGTTGGAGTGGTGAGACCATGGCGATGAGGAGCACAGAGGAGGCTTCTCCAGAAGCCAGCAGGAGCCATCGAATCTCCAGTCCCATCGCAGGAGTCATGGCATCTCCAGTCCCATCGCAGGAGTCATGGCATCTCCAGTCCCATCGCAGGAGCCATCGCATCTCCAGTCCCATCGCAGGAGTTACCACATCTCCAGAAGCCAGCAGGAGCCATCGAATCTCCAGTCCCATCTCAGGAGTCATGGCGTCTCCAGTCCCATCGCAGGAGTCATGGCATCTCCAGTCCCATCACAGGAGTCATGGCGTCTCCAGTCCCATCGCAGGAGTCATGGCATCTCCAGTCCCATCGCAGGAGTCATGGCGTCTCCAGTCCCATCGCAGGAGTCATGGCATCTCCAGTCCCATTACAGGAGTCATGGCATCTCCAGTCCTATCGCAGGAGTCATGGCATCTCCAGTCCCATCTCAGGAGTCATGGCGTCTACAGTCCCATTACAGGAGTCATGGCATCTCCAGTCCCATCTCAGGAGGGCAGTTTGGAGGTCAAGGGAGCTGTGACACACTGAACTCTGACATCCTCTGACAGCCTGGCCAAATAGGGCTTCCTTGGTTGTGCATGTTGAATGGGGACACATCCAGGGGAAGCTCTTGACATGCATTCACTATGAATGGTGCCCTGCATGAACAAAGCTCTTTACTTGTAAATGAGAGCTCCAGGGGTGCACAGTGCTTAGGCTTTCCACTTTTCTGCTGAGAAAACTGAGGAGCACCAAAGTCCAGCGCCTTCTAGATTTCAGTCCTATTATTAATGGGATCATATTTTGATCCCAGCCTTTGAAGATACCATGGATTTTAGCTCTGCATCTTGAATGTGAGGTCTTCAGTCCTTATGCAGTATGGACACCAGAAAGAACCAAGCATCAGGGCACTTCTGAAGGGATGAGGGTGACTTAGATATACCAGAGCAACACTGGAGAGTGACCTCCATCCTCAGGCCCAGCTTAGCCTCTAATTTTAGGGATACAAGAGCAACACTGGAGAGTGACCTCCGTCCTCAGCCTCAGCTTAGCCTCTAATTTTAGGGATACAAGAGCAACACTGGAGAGTGACCTCCATCCTTAACCACAGCTTAGCCTCTAATTCTGCTGGCCTTTGGCCTCTACCAATAGAGAAGAGTGGAGGGCAAAGGTGACTGGAGACTTGCTGAGTTCAAGGGTTACACTCTGCTGTTGAACTGGGAGCCTGTTATCATGTTGGTGAGGCCACATATACTGGAGTTTGAGCATCTTTCATCTTGTGCTAGCCTGTTTCTCTTGGAAGGCCTCCCAGTGGTCTTCCTGGGAGATACATATCTGGCCACCAGTGTCCTCAGAGGCAAGCAGAGAAGTATACTGAGGTGTTTTGTTTATTTTTCCCCAGCATTGAGATATTTAGAAAAGCGCTTGCTTTGGTCCCCTCTCTCTTTGGTTCCACTCTCCTGGAACTCCTGAGTCCATAGCGTCAGCTCTGTAACCACGTTAGAGACTCCATTGTCCTATATTCATCCTCTCAGGAGACTTGCCCTTGGGCAGAAAGGATGATTTGGAGTCCTAGTCACATAATATTCTTGGGGCACCACATCCTGGCCACTGTGGTAGTGCCTCTGTTTGTGGCTCCCTAGCCCCCACGTTTTCATTGCTTAGACCCCATTACCTCTTCTAGGTGGGGTTGTATTCCCAGGTAAACTGCTCATCTGTGTGACCTCGTCTCAGGCCCTGCCTCCAAGGTACCTTAGGAAGTTACATGTCTGGGGGCATGGAGCTTGGAGAGTGGGCTGGCCACCTGGCCGAGCTATAAGGGTTCTAAGTCTTCCTCATGCAGACTGCTCCCCTGTCCCCTGTTTTCAGCCCGCCCTTCAGTCCTACTTTCCACAGATCCTGGGGTGTTCAATTCCTGAGGCTTTTTCACAGCTCAGTGGTGTGAAACGCCTGGCTTTTTATTGCTTTCTTTCTCTGCAGGGTGTTGGGTTTCAGCATTTTCCGCTCTGATGTATTATTTAGCACCCATGCATCTACTTTCCCTCCTCTGAGATTTTGTTGACTTTGACACCCCTCATCTGGTATCACCTCCTGGGCACTTTCCTTGTCCTTGCAGGCTCAGATTCAATGCCACACAGGGCTGTCTTTCCACTGGAGCCCTAGGGAGACCATAGGGAAGACGAAGGCAGCCTTCTACTCCAGTGATCACATGTTCATCAGGAACTCAACATTTCCTTGAGGCCCAGTGGGACACAAGAGCCTGAAACTTGAATGCCACTTCTGTGACACTCATAATTAACTGTGAGATCTGGAGCCAGACAGCAAATGCCTCCAAGCCTCAGTTTCCTCTTCTGTAAAATGAACTGGTGGATTGATCATCAAGATCCCTTTCAGCTCAGAAGTGCTGTTGGTTATGCGGTGTGCCACATCTTAAGGGGACATTTAATTAATTTGTGAGTTTAGGGAGACAGGGGTCTGTACCTGCCTCCCAGAAAATGCCTGGGTGATGAGCTTGCCTCAGGCCCAGAGGTGGCTGGTATGCCTTCCACAGGGCACCTTTCATACTCAGTGAGCTCCCCAGCCTCACTTTATTATCTCTTGTGGGCATGCAATGACAACCATGCAGGATACAAACCTGCCAGCACCTGGGGTTGCCTGGACTTTCATACTGATTGACTTCTTTTTCTAAGATTCCCTGTTATCCGGAATGCATGTAGATAGAGAGGTCAAAAATCCAAGACCTATTTAGAGAACAAAGATGAAGTGTTGGAAAGGAAGAGGCAGGAGAGAGGGAAAGAGGAAGGGAGAGAAGGACACACAGAAAGAAAGCATGATATTTTTATTGTTTCCAAGTCCTCTGCTCTCACTTGTGACACAGGTCTGTTTGCACCCTGGGATGGGCATGCCAAGCTTCTTTCTATAGCATCTATTAGTACTCAGGTCTTTGCTTTCCCTTCCCTCTTTCCTTCCCCTACCAAAGATGCTACATGTGTTCGGCAGCAGCTCTGAGAACCACACTAGATTCTTATCTGAGCTAAAGAAGGGGATTTTTCTCAGGAAAGAGTATTTTCACTACTTAAAACCTAGGTTTGCACTGTCTCAACCCAGAACCTCAGTGTCTCCATCCAATCTTTGCCTTGAGCTCCAGGACCACTGGGCAAATCATTTTCTCTGTTGTCCTAGGCTAGGTCAGATTACCTTAGAATTCTATAGTCTCCTTCAAGATAAATGTCAACTTGAATTCATCATTGTATGTGACACAAGATATGAAAATGAGACCCTTGTCCACTTTGTCTGTGATTCCAAAGGCTGGACATACAAAACAATGTGCTCATTTCACACATTAAAGAAAAGGATTCAGGGATTGCTAAGGAGTGACTGTAACTGCCTATGTCAATGCTATTGAATCTCTCCTTCCTGCCTGTAGAAGAGGCTGTGGGGGCTGGGGCTGGGGTCATGGTTTGAGTATGAAATGGCACACATTGACTCATGTGTTTGAATGCTGGGTCCCCAGCTAGTCTTGATGTTTAGGGGAGGTTATGGAATCTTTAGGAGGTGGAGGTTTGCTGGAGTAAGTATGTCACTGGGGGTGGGCTTTATGGTTTATAGCCTGGTTTTGTTTGCTGATTTCTGTAACCTGAGTAAAGACACAATGTCAGATTCCTGCTACCACTACCATACCTCCCTGCCTGTTTTCTTTTTTCCTGTCCAAGATGGATTGTATCCCTCTGGAACTGTAAGGCAAAACAAACCCTTTCTTCCTTAGGTGGCTGTTGTCAGGGTATTTTTTAATCACAGCAACAGAAAAGAAATAAATACAGATGGGGAGTGGGGTGAATGACATTTCAAGAATCACAAAGGTATTGTGGTGCCTAATAGACTCTGGGTTAGTTCAGCATAAGAGGATGAGGCTGGGACTTGGTGACTGGGGTCAAGGCTAATGAACGGGCTCTTGAGGAGAAAGTATCATCTCCACAGACCACTGGACAGAGCTTTGGATTTTCTGAGCATCATTCTCATGAGACACACTTATGGGTTGTCTACTGACAGGTCTATGCTGAAGGAGCCCCCATCAGAGAGCTGGCCCCCAATATAAAGATGGGATGGGGTGCTCAGGACACAGTGGAGAGTTGCCAGGGGCCACCTGAGAAGAAGTTTGAGGGACCGAGGATGTCTCTCAGATATAGAGTGCTTGCCTACTATGCACAGAGTTCAGTTCTCAGGACTGAAAGATGAGGCTTTGCTTGGTGGAAGAAAGGGGCAACAAGACCTCAGGATGCAGTGGCTTGAGCTGTTCCCGAAACACAGTAGCAGAGGTCGAAGGAAAGAGGCACCAAGGAAGATACTGAGATGGGCAGAGAGAGAGAGAGAGAAAGCTGGTCAACCAGTATTTTAATATTTGTACAACCCAAGGCATTGACTCAGAACCACAGCTGCACCTTCCCTGTAAATAAACAAACCTTCCCCTTCCCCCAGTCTTGGAAGACACAGGAGCTAATGTAATGGGAACGGAATGGCCTGAAGAATAGTCAGGAAGCAACCATGATTTCCTCCTGCTCTCACCAGGCCCAGTGACACTCCAACAGTGTAAGTTGGTCCTTTTTAGCTCACCCATCTCCCGTTTGTTTTGTTTTTAGTTGGCACAATCTCTCATTAATTTCTCACCCTTGAGCTGCCACTTACCCTCCTTGACACAGCAAAAGCATATCTAATGGCGATCCATGCCTGCACCATCCAGCTCTGGAATAGCCTAGGCATGGTCAGTGCTTGTCTGTCTGAGGAAGAAATGTAAGGAGAGATTCTAGGAAGGGTAGAAGAGGCTAGTCCACTGAGGATCTGGACAGAGCAATGGAGGAGGGTGCAAAATCCAAGTACCATGAGCAGTTGTGTGCTTGGGTTGTGGTTGGGAGAAAACCCCACATGAGGGGGTGCAGAATTCAGGGGCAGCTCTCATACCAAAAAATCAGCACAGCTAGGCTGTCCTCTTGGAATCCTCAGGGCTCCTAGGCTGGTATTGAGAAGTAGGCTTAGTGCCTAGGGAATAAGACCCGTGTGTAAAGAATGTGACATCTGTCTCTCCACTCTGTTGTTCAGTTGCATTCAAGACAGTCTTGGACGTCAGACTGACAGCATGATTTCAGAGCTGCTTAAGACACAGATACTTGGGTCTTACACTGCTGGTAATGTGAGAGTTTGGGGTGGGCTTGGGAATGGACACCATGATTCTATCAGGGCCCCCAGATCACTAAGCATGTGGCCAGCTCAACCAATTTGCACACACTAACTGCCTGTAGTTGACTTCATGTTTCCTGCTTTTCCTTCAGAGTGTTATGTAATTAAAACCAAGCTCGTGGGCTGAGGGACTCAAGGGGGTAGGGAGGGAACAAGGGTGCAATTAGATGTTTTCCCAGTAGCCTGACAGAGGGTTATTTCAGCCTGTAGTGTGGCAGGTGGGGTCCCTTCTGACAATGCCAGAATAGCTCATGAATCTCACTAAATGTTTGCCCACATGCAAGACTCTCTTTGCTTCTTGGTGATGATGCTGTGAAACCCTGCCTCCCCCAGCCCTGCCTGCTGAGTAATTTATGGGACCCAGAGGACAAGGAAAGTGATTGGGTTTTGTTTCCCCACTGTCAGACTCATTCTGCTGCAGAGGAGTTCTGATTTCTGGGAAGTCTACTGGTCTGTCACATTCACAAGGAGAGGAGGAGGGTGTTTACAGTCCTCAGAAGAAAAAAAAAAAAAACTTCCAAAGCTGTGCTTTCTTTCTGCACACAGCAGTGATTAAAAATAGAAGCCAATTAGCCCTGGAGAGAGTTGGGTGCCAAATAGCTGGGGTATCTGAAGAAAAGCCCACTCTCCTCGCTATTTTTGGTGAAGGGAGCAGCATTTCCAACAGGTGGAATTCAAAGCAGTAACAACTGGTGTTGACTCAGTTTCTCTGAGGCTCACTTGTTCCCAGGATGCTTCCTCCTGAAGGCTTAGCTGCTAGGTTTGAAAGCAAAGAGGATGCTGGCTATCAGGTGCAGATAGACTTGAACTGTGGCTTTTTAGGTGTGTCAGTACTCTGTTCCTGTGAAGAGACACCATGACCAAGGCAACTTTTATAAAAAGAAAGCACCTAATTAGGGGCTTGTTTACAGTTTTAGAGGGTTAGTCTATGATCATCATGCTGGGAAGCAGACAGGCATGGTGCTGGAGCAGTAGATGAGAGCTTCGCATCCTGATCTGGAGGAGGTAGCTAGAGAGACACTGGGCTTGGTGTGGACTAAGCCCACCCCCAGTGACACACCTTTCAAGGGCACACCTACACCACTAAAGCCACACCATCTATTTCTTCCCAACAGTTGACCAATTGAGAGCCAAGCACTCAAATATATGCATCTGTGGGGGTGATTCTTATTCAAATCTCCACATTAGGCCATGAGGGGTTTCTTGTTACAGCTCCAGTGCAGGATGAAACAGACTAGCCTGTGGTGGGCTGAAACTATGCAATTAGCTTCATGAGTCTTGTGGGTCAATAATATCATTCATTCACTCAGTTTCTGTGTTCATGCATAGGCACACATGGATGTGAGGCCATAGGTCAACATCAGGTGTCATTCCTCAGGCTGCCATCCATCTCAGTTTCAGAGACAGGATCTCAACATTTGGAATTCAACAACTCAGTAGGATCCTATTGAATCTCAGGGATACACCTGCTCCTGCCTTCCCAGGGCTGGAATTATAGTCACAGGCTACCACAGCCAACTTTGACACTGTGACTGACTTTGGGTTCTCATGCTTGTATGGCAAGCTCTTTATTTAGCTATGATGTCTCCTCAGCCCCACTTGATACAGGATGAGGAACCCTATACCAGGTGTTTCTCTAAACACTGGGGTATAGTGCCAACAAAATGCCTCATTTTGTGTGTGTGTGTGTGTGTGTGTGTGTGTGTGTGTGTGTGTGTGTGTGTGTAGCTGCAATTTGCCTTCCAAACCCTCAGAAATCTTATAAAATTCCCTGATCCCAGACTTCTTCATTTGCAGAATAAGTTCCAAGGTCTATTGGTGTTTCTTGAATTTTCCTGGCCAAGAATCATCTGGAAGGGCCTGTAAACCCAGGCCTCCCACTAGAGACTGGTTCTGAATGCCAAGCCCGGCCTCATTGGCCAGAAACACTGTGTGAGCAAGACAGGGAACATTAACTCTGCTATCTCTCATTTAATCTAGTGTACTCAAAATTAATATCCTTTCAATAAGTAATCAATATCATGCAATGAGAGGCCTCCTCCTCTTCTTTGTAGTGAGTCTTCAAACTGCACTGTGTGTCAGGTACCTGCTGCACCATTCACTATGGGGTAAGCACTTCCAAGTGCTCACTGCTACCCAGGACCAGGGCCTTCTGCTAGATCATGCTCTGAACCCTAGAATCTGAGCTTCTAACTTGTGCTCCAGGAGGTTTGGGAGAAAAAGTCTGGCACTGCTAAGGAGCTCCACCAGTTCCACACTGTGTTAGAACACATTGTGTATTAGAACAGTGTTGGAGGCGGGCAGTTATATCAGTAGGTGGATTCCTTCAATGGGTAACTAATATGCACAGGTGTTCTCAGACCTAGTCCTCCATTGCTTATTTCAGTATCCCAGTATCTATTTATTGTCTGCCTGTCTGTCTAATTATTTTGAGACTGGGTTTTGCTGTGTAGCCTTGCCTGATTTGGAACTCACTGTGTAGACCAAGCTGGCCTTGCACTCACAGAGATCCACCTACCTCTTTCTCATGCCCCTCAATGCCTGGATTACCCCCCTCCCCAGCTGACAATCATAAAGACATAATGGTGCCACAGACGATCCAAAGAAGAGAAGTTTAAATGATCAAAGGCATAAGGAGGCTGACTGGTGAAGACAAACTCAAAAGTACAAAGGACTTCAAGCTTGAATGAGGAGGCTGAGAGGCACTGGTGATCAAAGGCTGCAGAGCTAGGAAGCAAATGGAGAGGCTGAACATGAATGTGGAATGATGATCTCCAAATAGCCCAGCCTCAGGGAATGATGGGTGTATGGGAAGAGCTTGCATAGGGAAAACAGGGACAAGTTGTCTGCCTGGCTACCTAGACGGCAGGAGCTCAGGCCCCATGATACAACAATCTCCGTGACACAGATTCAGGCAGTTTGGTTTTAGCTTACAACATCCTAAAACATCCCATATTTCCTAAGTAAAAAGTCAAGTTTGTTTTTATAAAGAATGTTTTCCATCTGTCTGTCCACCCACCCTACCTACCCACGTTCATTAAAATTCATAAAGGCCTATGCTGTGAGATGAATTTTGTTGTGGGCTCTAACATGTAGAAAGTCACTTAATATACACAATTCTGTAGAGTAGATGTTGCCATCTGTACTTCATGAGGTAGATAAATCTCAAGAGAGGTTAGGGCCTTGTCCAGATGCATGTGGTAGGCACTCTGCTTTGAAAGCTAGAAGCTCAATCCCCATCTTAGCTTCTTTCCTGTTGCTGTGCTAAAATGCTCTGGTAAAAGACACCTGAGAGAGAAAAGGTTTTTTCCTGGCTTACAGTTGCAAGGTGACACAGTCCATCACGGTGGGAAAGACATGGCAGTGGGTGTGAAGGTGCAGTGTTGGCAAGAGCAGGAGCCTACTTGTCACGTTGGGTCTGCGCTCATGAAATGGAGAATGAACAGGAAGTGGGGCCAGACTATAAAATCCCAAGACCTACTTCTCCAGTGATCCACTCCCTCATGTGAGATTCCAGTTCCTGAATGTTGCACAACCTTCCCCAAGAGTGCCGCTAGCTAGGGACCAAATGTTTCAATACTTGAGCCTGTATCTTAACCTGTGGCTTGAGACCCCCTTGAGGGGGCAAATCACCCTTTCACAGAGGTCACATAAGACCACTGGAAAATGTAGATATGTGCATTATGATTCATATCAGTGGCAAAATTACAGTTATGAAGTAACAAGAAAAATAATTTTATGGTTGGGGTTACCGAAGTTACACTAGCCAGCCTGAGCATGGTGTGCATCGCTCTGTCAGGCCTTGCCCTTCTCCCATTCCCTTTGCCTTAATTAAAAACTGTTAGATTACATCCCCGAAGCTAGCCCCTAAGGTCTGTTTACTTATTTGGGCACTTTCTCCTCCTGAGGCTGACTACCAAGGTGCAGCTATCACAGTATTGAAGTCCAGCAATCAAAAGCCCCCTTTGGCTCATTTCACTAACATGCCCAATTAAAATGAAACACCTCATCCTAACATAAGATTTCTCCTTGTAACTTTATAAACTGCCATTTTCCTGTGTGCCACATCTGCCTCCTCTCTATCCAGAGGCAATTCTTTGTCCTTGGCTTTCCTGGGGGCAGTGACAAATACCTCTTCCCTTTCCCATGGTCCCCCTTTCTTCTCCCACATCCTCTATCCCTTGTCTTTGTCTCTTATTCGTTGCCCTCTGTTCCTCTGGATCTCCTTTGTACTGAAAACTTGGTCTTGGGGTCCTGAGCTGAGACTTTTCCTTTAAAAAACTTTCTGTGGCCTGGTCACAAGCCAGTGTTTCAGGGAGGCTTTGGGCTGCTATTACTCAACTGCAAATGTGTCCAATTATTTTTTCAGTGGGAAAAAAGGGAGACTGCCTTTAGATGTTTCCCTATTAAGAACCATGCACTTATACACTGCTATACTTACTAAGGAAATCTTTTTCAACTTTTTAGTTCACAGTAATGGCCCACCTGCTGTTTGCCAGTGACAACATTGAACCTAGGCTAGGATTAGAGTCAGCCTGCCTACCAGCCTGTTTGCAAGTCTGAGGTTTGTCCAGCTTGGTATCTTTACAAGTAGTGACCTTTTCTTGCTGTCAGTTATGCAGAGTAAGCCAGGATTTGACATTTTATTCTTGACATTTGATTGAGATGCCTGAGATATGTTACATGGGCCCATAGAATCATTAGGGTCAGTAACAGGCAAAAGTGAATGGTGGCTCCAGACCAAAGGTTGAATGTTAAACAACAATCATTCTCTCTAGGCTTGGGTTTCTCCCATTTACTTTTGGTATCTCCCATATTTGGGTTGTTTTCACATGGTAGCATCTCCATGTGGAGCAGCCTCTTTCCACATTTGAGTCCCATTCTCAATGCCCAGTGCATTTGTTAGAATAGAGGAAGGTGTGCTACAGTAGCAAATGCATTTCAGAGTTTCACCATGACATGGAATAACTTTATCCTTTTAGTGGTACCTGCTAAGGACTGAGTGGACTTCTTTTGAGAGTCTCTTCTATAGGGCTTGTTGTCATGGGTCTCCTTCATGGGTCTCTCTCATGGATCTCTGGCATGAGCATCTTGCTAGGCTTTTAGGTGTGGGCCTCCTGCACAGGTACCCTGCAAGGCTCTCTTGTAAATCTCTTCTGCTGGGCTTCACTTTATAGCCCTCCTATCGACACAGGCTTGCTTAGTGCTAGTGGCTCAGTGATCTATCCTCTTTCTTTACTACAGCTCTGCCATATTAGAGCCTAAACAAGAAGCAAGGGAATGGGGTGGGGAGAGAGCTGAGGGAGAACACATATATTTATAATTGACTTAGACTTCAGAAGGGAAGGCACACTGTATTGTATTCATGTCCCCCTTGAGAATGTCAGACGACCTGGTTCAGATACCCTAGGTCTGAAGATAATGAGGAAAATACAGATACTTTGTGAGTAGAAATAGTCTCTGTGGTGCCAGATTTGTACTTCACCCCCCTGGACCACCACCTTGTAGCCGTGTTCCCAGAGAACTCTAACTCAGACTTTCCATCGGCAGGCTTAACTGGAAGTATCGAACTGGCAAGACTTTGAACTGTCCTCTGACCTACATTGGCCCCAGGCCACTGTCTGGACTGTGAGCTCTGTCCAGTAGGAATCTTGCCTTTTTCTCCTGAATGTTGTCCTCACACAGAACGCCTCTTTCTCTGTCCGTGGTGCTGAAAGTTTGTTTCATTCCCCAGTGTGGGATGGATAGTTAGATGGTAGGTACTTCTCTCATCACGTAGACAGGGATGGGAATCCTGGCTTCTCAGCCACATAGTAGGAAAGGCCATAGAAATTTAGTTCACTGTGAACACACGCACCCTTGGTCAGCAGTGTTGCGCTAACCATGCAGACTAATTCAGGAACTGGCTGTGACCGTTCATCTTGATTATCAACCTGACTGACTCAACTAGGAGCCATGGCCCTGAGTGGGTCTGTGATATCCTTTCAGGACGGATACCTGGGGCATGAAAGACCCTCTCACAGAGAGAGCAGGTGCTCAGATGTGACAAGGGCCCAGGGAAAGCAGCGCTTCTTGACAGCCTACCCTTGGTTCTTGATGGTGTCTGTGAATTGCTGTCACTGCTACTGTCATCCCCACTGCCCTCCAGTCCTGATCTTTCTGCACACACGCAATGTGAGAGAGAAGACACACAAGTCTATTTTCTACTTAGGGAAAGCTTTCTCTCCAACCTTCAACTCTTTCACTGGGCTGCAGCTATGATGTGTTCTAGGCTCCACTGTATGAAAAGGACTGAGCTGCTGGCATGATGAGGGACTCAAGAGTGTAGCTCTTGTGAGTGGGCAGAGGGAGGACGCATATAGCCTCAGTGAAGGAATAAAGAAATTTCAGAGAAATGAGAATTAACATCTGGAGGAAAGCATAGGCTGATTCCAAAATATGATTTACAAACATGATTCCAGTTATTAACAAAGTACTGGAGAAAGGACAGCTTTGCAAGACTCCAAACTCAGGGAGAGATCATAGCCCTAGTCATGATGGGAAAGAGACTTGTGGCCCCAGAAGCTGGGTTAGGGACTAATAGAGGTTGGTGTTCTGTGTGGCCTACTCTCCCAGGACATGCAGAACTCCCATGTAAGGTACCTGCAATCAAGGCAGAAGAAGTATGAATATGTGTATCCCTGTTACTTCAGCCTAGCACTCTGTGGGATGTCCCCATTTGATGATGGGCTGAGCTTCAGTAGTCTGAGGCTGGTGTTTAAACATTGTATCCACAAAAACTAAGTAGCTGCAGGGGACCTTAGGGAAGAACCAAGAATGACACATTGCAAGGTCACTGCCATTAAGTGACAAGGCTGAGTATGAGTGGAAAGTAAGCATTGCCTTTAGGGATGGCACTTTGGAGGATGGGCCTTGCTTCTCCCCAGAAATCACTGCCTATAATTCAAATGATCAACTTGTGATTTTCCCAGATCTACAAGCTAGCCATGCCCAGGCTGTAGTGGCAACTGAGTATTGCAGGGTCCACGACTGGCTGGCAGTGTGGCTCACACAGGGCTAAGTGTGACTGAAGAGACCACATAAGAAGCCTCAGGAGAAAGAATCCAGAAAAATGAGTAGAGATCATCTGAATTCTGCTGTTCAAAGAGGAGCCCAACAGATAGATCTGCCTGGCAGTCAACCTCATTGGTCAGTGCTATAGAATGACATTCACCTACTTAGGAAAACTGTTATTGGTGTTTCTATGAGATTAGTGCTTGAATAGGTGGATTTTGAGCAAAGTAGGGGTACTTTCCCTAAGGGTTTATGTGACGGCCGGTTTCCCGAAACTCCGTCCGCCATTACAAGATGGCGCTGACTTCCTCCCAGGGCGGAGCCCTGGGTTGTTTACCACATCGGCTCTCCCGCTCAAATCCACCCAGCAACAGCAATGCACCAAATCCAAGGCTGCCTAGTGTATCAGGCCAGCAGAGCACGCCCACATCTTGTATATAAGCCCGTCAACCGCCGTGGTCGGGGCCCCTCACCTGCAGCTCTCCCTCAACCAAGCAGCGCTTCAATAAAACCGTGATTGGAGAAGAATCCTTATGTCGTGGCTTTCTTCCCCGCTGACCGGGGCTCGCCACAGCTGGTGCCGAAACCCGGGAACCTCTCGCATTCAGCAGACACTGGTGAGGGGCCGAAGAAGGATTCAGAACTCCACACGGAAAGCGGCCGACGTCGGGCTCGAACGGATCTGGGTGCCTGAGAGGTTGGTGAGAAGAGTTGCAGCGGCCGCGGCTAACGACGCTGACAAAGCAGATGATGTGGACAATGATGACCTGGTTGATGCTGATAACGGGTGCTCCAATGGTGATAAAGGGACATGAGTTGTGGGCCATTCTGAAGGCCTGGCCATTTCCCATGCCTCTTACTTCTCAATCAGGGGTTTTTCCCTTCATATTTACGACCAATGAATCTTTAGGATGGCCACATATGCCAATGGATAAAAGCATAGCACCTAATAATTTCACTCTGCGTGCTGAGATTATTATGCTTAACTCCACTCGAGTGCATGTTGCCTCTGCTGAAGAGATGCTGGATTGGCTGCAAAGTTCTATTACCTTCTTTAAGGAGTGGGTGGGTGTTGGCATGTTTGGCGCGGTAATCTTAGCGGGATTTGTGTTGGTGTTGTTCTTGCTGTGCCGCTTAGCCCAAAGTCACAGGCTGGAGAAGATTGCAATTGCTAGAGCGCTGGCAGCGTTGGAAGCAGACAGTTCTCCCCAAGTCTGGATAAGCATGCTCAAAGAAGCCTAATACAATGCCCTTGCACCTGGAGGCATTTGTGCCATTGCACCCAGAGGGATTGTAGATGGTCTTCAGAGTTATTGGGCTAATGCACTGCCTTTGCACCTCCAAGGGGTTTGTCCCATTGCACCGGAGAAGGAGTGCTTATCTAGCCCTAGGCCTCCCTTGATCGGTCCACACATCATGAGGTGGGGACCTGAACGGGAATAAGTCCTCTATTCTCCATTACTAAACAAAAAGGGGGAACTGTGACGGCCGGTTTCCCGAAACTCCGTCCGCCATTACAAGATGGCGCTGACTTCCTCCCAGGGCGGAGCCCTGGGTTGTTTACCACATCGGCTCTCCCGCTCAAATCCACCCAGCAACAGCAATACACCAATCCAAGGCTGCCTAGTGTATCAGGCCAGCAGAGCACGCCCACATCTTGTATATAAGCCCGTCAACCGCCGTGGTCGGGGCCCCTCACCTCCAGCTCTCCCTCAACCAAGCAGCGCTTCAATAAAACCGTGATTGGAGAAGAATCCTTATGTCGTGGCTTTCTTCCCCGCTGGCCGGGGCTTGCCACAGGTTTATGTCCTCAGTTGAAATTCTTGCCCTTCTCAAGTCTGAGAGCGAATTCCTCCTGGCTCCCTGTTCTGGTCAGCTTTACGTTGCTATTACAACATGCCTGAGAAAAGGATTGGGCTGACAGTTCTGGAGGCAAGAGCCCAAGATCAGGTAGCCCATAGCATTGGGGATGTATCAAGGGTGGGCATCAGTGCAGAAGTATGTGGCAGAGCCAAGAGCTTACACAGGAGCTCATGAGCTAAAGAGATGAGCCAGGGTCCCCCATTTTCTTGAAGGCACCATTTCATATGCTAAGGACCTCCACTGGGCCTGCCTCCTTAGGCTCTACCAGGGACTACATCATTACCACATGGGAATGCTCAGTTTCCAGATTTGGAGCACCGACTTCCTGTTTCTGCAGTTACTCCATGGTTTAACATGGGACTGTCTTAGAGAACTTGGACTTAGAATTCTGCCTCCTTTCTCCCTCTGTCTGTCTCTTATATTGGTTCTGGATCTCTAGTCAACCCTGATTAATATGTAGTGTTTACTGGTTGGCTTGTCCCTCCAACAGTGAAGCCTGGGGGAAATCTCTTCAACAGATGCAAGGTCTCAGTGAGGAAGGGGGAGTAGACCAGTGTGGTTTGTCTACTCAAGGTTTCTTTTCCTGTGTTTGGTGTATTGTTTGTGAGCCACTGAAACAACTTTTATTCAACAGAAGGGCATTAGAGTCTCCTTTTCATGGGAAGCATCAGACACTTACAAAGAGGTTTTCAAAATGCCACCTACCATCTACACTGGCCTTTATCTGGGGGAGTGTTGGATTCATAGGATCCCTGCCTAAGTGGTGTAGCTGAAGTCATTAGATGTGGCTTATTAGGCAGAGTTCCTAGAGTGCAGCCCTCTCTTTCTGAAGATGTGAATGCAAGAAAGAAATCACATAGTACTCCATCCTACAAATCACCCATGGTGCTCAGAACAATAGCAATAAAGGTTATTAAGGTCATCTCTTCGTGTTCAGTTTTTCCCCTTCCCTCCCTCCTTTCCCCTCTTTGTCCTCTTTCCCTTATTCCTTTTCCTTTTCTTTGTCTGCTGGTATTGAGAATGGATGCTATCCAGGTATAATTATAAGTATTGTCAATTTGAGGAATCTAGAATCATCTGGGGGAGGGGCCTGAATATGCCAGAAGGGGAATATCTCAATTATGTTAAATGATGTGGGTAGAACCAGCTTAGCTGTGGGTGGGACCTTTCCCTGGGCAGGGGATCCTTAGCTGTATAAAATGGAGAGTGAGCTGAGCTGAGCACTGGGTGTGAATTCACTTCATTGCTCTTTTATGACGACAGAGAGAACATGACCACACGCTTCAGGACCCTGCTGCTTCCGCACCATCATGGACTGTACCTTGAACTCTGAGCCAGGATAATCCCTTTCTCTCTTAAGTTGCTCTTGTCAAAATCATCTTATCACAGCATCAGGGAAAGGAGCTTAGGCAGCAGGGCATCTTGCATGCTGGGCAAACACTCTGCCACTCTACTGAGCCCGGTACCCGCCTCTCCCTGACAATGCCTGTTTTCCCTCCTGTTTCTTCCACACTGTCCTGATATCAGTTGTGCAAGTCTGCTGATGGCTTCTTTCACACCACTCCAAGATTTCACATGGTTTCAATCTCCTCCCTTGTTCTCACTAATGTGTGACAGTATCCACTTGTGTACACCCACAAGAGACACGTCTAAGACTTGAAGGAAGGTAAAGATGCAGCTGGCAGTTGTTCCTAAATTTCCATAACAGCCCTTAAAGACCCATGGAGGTGTGCCATTAGCTGTGAGAAAATGCAAAACACTACATTTCAACTGTGTGTTTTTTTTTTCTACCTTGCTGTGGAAGTCGGACCCTGTGTTTTGAATAAAAGAAATAAATGCCTTAAGGAAAGTCTGTAAACTGAGTCTGAACATGGAGTTACCATCATCCTCTGCACCTAGGAACTGTGTGGGGAACAGTAAGCAAGCACTGTATGCACAGGCAGTGATCTAGTTCACAGCTGCTGGCTGCTTTGTATTGGCTTCCTTGAAGGAGCTAGAAACTTCACGGACTATATTATAAGCTTTATTGATCTTCTTCATATTGAAAGGTAGTTTTTGCAAACGTGGGGCTTAAGGTGCTGAACAGTCAAATAACCTGCACATATGGGGTGTGAATGCTGTCTCCTTTGAATTTATTTCCAAGCATTCTGCACAAAATTCCTGTCAGCCATTTAACCTGGCTGTGCTGCTCTCCAGCTCTCCCTGAGGTCATCAATTTGTTGCAAATACTTTTGAAATCTGATGGTTTATTAATGTGGTATGCTGCTCTGATCCCTTCTAGTAGTTTAAGACCCAGAGACTCTGAGGCAGGGAGGACAGAGGCCACTTTCCTCTCTCATGAGTCTGAGGGCTCACCTTGGTCACTCAGATAGTACCTGGGGCACCTGGAGCCTCTGAGTCACTCTTGTTTCTACTTCTCACACAGCCTAAGGTTGAGTGCACAGACATCACTCACAGTTTATTCTCACGGACCATGTTATTCAGACCTGTCTACCCTTGAATAATGAAGGAGAGGAGAGCCTCTGCATGCCCCAAATATCACCTGTCCTTCAAACAGTGACCTTCACATCCAAAGGCCATTTTCTCAGTGTACCCTGTGAGGTGATCCCTGTGTCTGGGGCCTGTGGAAAGGCAGGGCAAGCAAGGAGGCCTCTATAAGCAGAAGGGTGGAAGGGAGGAGGGACTTCGCACCCCAGACTGAGAAGAAGCTGGCGGTAGGCATAGCCTGTCTCTGAACTCACTCTGAATCTCCAGCCATATGGAGTTGGAGGACCTCAGTTAGGGTGTCTGTCTGCAGAACTGCGGTCTCATTTGGGGTTGGCCAGAAGTAGCATGTAGGGGAGTGCTGTTCCCAGGTGCCTGATTTATGCTGTGTGGTTTGTGTGGATAACTCCCAGCTCATCTCTTTTGTGAGCATGGACAGTGAGGAGCCTAGTCTTTATTTGGTACCAGGCTTGTGAAACTGTAGCTAATTCCTCTGCCTTCTCTCGCACTGGCTCCTCCACCCATGTACCAGCTATTTTCCACCTCTGTGACAAGAATGCCAGACAGAAACATCATGATAGAGGAAGGCTGTGCTGCTCATGGGGTTGACAGAACATCATGGTGGCAGGAGCCTGTGGAGTAGGAGGCTATTCACATCATGGCTGGCAGAAAACAAAGCTTAACATAAGAGTGAGCAGTAGGTGTCAATTTTAAAGGCTGTCACTCCCTCCAGCCACGCCCCACCTCAGCCTCCTAAAGATTCCACAGCCTTCCAAAGTAGAAGGAAGGGAAGGGAGAGGGGAAATTTGAGAGGGAGGGGGAAGGTGTAGGGAGGGAAGGGGAGTGTGAAGAAATGGTGTGGAAGAACAAAACAAAACCCAGAATCCCTTACCTCAGGCCTGTTTTTACCAGACTGTTGGATGCTGGCACCCTCCTGAGCCCACACTGCCCTCCAGAGGTCAGCAGGCACCATCCTTCATTTGCACAGATCTGAGATTCTCCCCAGCCTAGCTTGCTGTACTTTCCTACAACAGTCTGTAATTGTTGCCAAAAGGAAAGCCCAGTAAGAAATTTTTTTTTCAAGTAATTTATTGGTAACTGGATTATGGGCAAGCCAAGAGGAAAAAGAAATCCACCTTAACACATCCAACAAGCATTCTGTTACCCAGCCCATGGATTTGTCTCCAGTCTCTGCTCTCTTTGCATTCACAGGCCAGTGTGTGCACCTTCGCTGCTCCTGTCTCAGGGTTCCCCACCATGTTGCCAGCCCCTGTCCACTGCAGGCTGGTTCTCAAAGACATTGTCACCTCTGTCCTCTTACCGCCACACCTCTCCCCCACTTCCCTCATAGCGTGTCATACCGTTTCCCTCTTAACTTTACAATGATTTAATTATGGTAATTTAACAACATTTTCAACCACCCTAGGCACAAGTAGAGAAAGCATTCCGGTTTTTGCTCATCTTGTCCCATTTAAATAGCACACTGTTTAACAAAATGGAGTAATACACTCAATCAATATTCCCTGAGTGGAAGAGTAGCTACGTGAGTGGAAAATTCTCAGATGGATCTGAAGTGGAAATGAAGGTGAAACTAAGTAGATGGGCCTTCACATTGGCCACCCCTGTCCCATCACTCCCCACAGCATAGGGACCCAGTGTGTTTGGTGTTCACCCTGGTGGCCCCCACAGCAAATAAACAACACCACGCACACAGCCTTGACACAGCTGCTGAGCCATTCAGCCTCCCATGCTATGATGCTACTTGCTGTTTTTTCAACTAGACCAAGGGCTAAGGCAGTGGTTCTCAACCTTCCTAATACTGTGACCCTTTAACAAAGTTCCTCATATACCATAAAACTGCTATTTCAATATCTTTAATTTTGCAATTGTAATGAATTGTATCGCAAATATCTGATATGCAGAGTATCTGATATGTGGGGTCATGGCCCACATGTTGGGAACCTCTGGTTTAAGGAGTCACACTTTGTTGTGAAAGACAAAGGGGCATCTGAAATGCAGGACCTCCACAGTCTAACGAGAAGGCCCGTGCTTTTTACTCAACTAGAACCTGTATTTGACATCTCCCCAGCCTTCCTAACTCCAAAGACGCTGTTTGTTGGGCATACTGTGCACTGTTTTGTACTGTCATTCCTTGGCCTGTGTTAGTTGTGTCCTCCAGCACTTGGCTTCTCCCTCTGCCAGAGGAGGCTGTTTCTTGTTAGCAAATATTTGGCTTTGGCCTGTGATTTGCTGACATGAAGAAAGCCTTTTCACATATGCACACACACTATACACACACACCACATGCACACATACATTCACATACATACATACATATACATATACATATACACTCACATCTCAGGGCTCTTCCTAATAACACTGCTTGGATATTTTTAATCTTTTGTGTGGAGAGACATCAATGGCCCAGTCATGAAGAAACTGTGCTGCTTTTTCAGAGGACCTGAGTTCAGTTCCCAGCACTCATGTCAGGTGGCTCACAACTACCTGTAACTCCAGCTCCAGGGGTCTGATGCCCTCTTTTGGATCCAAAGGGTATCTGCAGTCACATGCCTATACTCACATGCACATATATGCATAATTCAAAAATCATAAAAATAAACCTGAAAAATACTGTGACTTGACTAATTGACCTCAAAATCCACTATTGGACTGTAACTTGTAGTTTAAAAAGCTATAGCTTTGTTGACCCAGTGTAACTATTGCAGATGAATTCTAGTACTCACAAGCCATGAGATGGGCATTGGTAGAAGGATGCAAGATAAACGCAGCCCAGCACATTTTCTGAAGGATGATGTCAGGATCAATATTCGTCAACCTCTCTTTGGTGAGTTTCCTGCAGCAACATGTTCTTCTGAGAATCCCTGAGTGGGACATTTGTGATTTCTGAGGCTCTTCTTGGTTTGGTCTATTGTGGTTCTTAAGTTTTGTTTACATCTCTGGAATTTTCTTGTCTCTGGCTATCCTGTTCTGTATCCTTACCAAGGTCCCTTCTACTTTAGTCTTCCCAGTAGCCAAGAAAATCTGGACATCCACCTTCAAGCCTGGCCCCTCTGTCTGCTCACAGGTACCTGAAAGGAAACTACTTTTAAAGAAATGGTTCTCTAGCACCCTCTGGGTGATAGTTCACAGATCCAGACAGCACCATTCCAGGCAGATTGTCTGGGAACCAGACAGACCCTCAGCTGTTGAGAATTATTAGTATGTTTTAGTGAGTGCTGAGTATGCTCTGAGCAAAGGCCAAAAAGACACCAGTTATTTCTACAGGGTCTTTTTCCTCCTTGTTAGGCCTAAGCTCAGCATCCCACATAGCTTTTGCATATTTGGCTTTTTCTTCTATGGAGTGGGTGATGAGACCATGCAGGCAGTGGGTGCCATTGTGATAAGAGGATTTTACCCCTTTCATAGGGATTCTGATTAACCACATGAGGAAATCATGCTATTTGGGAAAATGGGTATTTCATTATGTCATTGCTTCTGAAAGCAAAGTCTTCCCCAGAAAAAATCATCAGAAAAGCTTAATGGATAGAGAGACAGCGTAGAGGTTAAGAGCACCTAAGCTGGGAACTCACAGGTACTCCAGCTATGTGATGCCCTCTTTTGACCTCTGCATGCACTGACTGCACTCACATGTACATGCCCACACACACACACACACACACACACACACACACACACACACACAATTGTAAAACTAAAGTAATAAAAAGTTTAAATATCCTCAGCTTTAACCCCGTGCATAGTAACTTATGATATATAAGCCATCATCCATAAGTTTGTTCTACTGTAGTGGAATTAAGAAACAAGTCCAAATTAAACTCTTTTACATAGTCTAGAAATTTTATTATTAATTTTTCAATTGAATAATTGAGTTTATGAAAAATAGAAGAGAGTTTGAATATTATTTATTAGGCTACTGCTTCAAACTGTTACCATAAAAAAGGTCATTTAAATGGTGAGAATGTGCTGCTTTTAAAAGCACCTCATCATGAAATTTTAATAGTTGAATATCCCATGCTTTTCATTCAATTATTGCACAGATGAATTATGTATAAGGATATACCTGTGCTTATTTCCTTATTTACATTTATGAGTAGGGTCTGTATGCCCACGGCGTGCTTGCTGGGGCAGCGGCTGGAGGCCAGCTGCCCTCCACATAAGAGGATGTCTGTAGCTGAGTTAGAAGAACCTGAAGAATCTGAGCCACAGTCTAGGACTTGGTGAGTACTGCAAGTGCGATCTAGAACTACCACTGACGCAAAGCTGAAAACCTCAGAGTCAATATTATCTGAAGTCAGTCTCCAAATCCCCACCCCAGTGATGTGGAGACATGTGGGCTCTTGCTTAAGGTCCCAGTGTGTTCTCTCTGTCCTGTATATAAAACCTTTGGCTATAAAAAGGAGCTTGTAGCCATTCCTTGGGGCTAGAGTCAAGTTCTCTGTAACCTTGCCCTAGTCAGCATTTCTTCTCCCATAGTGTTTTTGAATACATGTTGCTTCTGGTTTTTAGACTTTGGTGTTTAGCTCCCTGTTATTTGTGCAGTTCCAGGACCCAAGGATATTAATATAGGATAGCTTAGGGAGCACTGAAAAGCAAACAGTGATCAATTGTGCTGTCAATCCTCTGCTTCCTCTTTAGAACACATGCTGTATACGAGTGCAGGACTTCTCAGAACCTCTGTGGTGCTGGCTCTTACTCCTGCCCAGCTTCACAGATCTGCGCAGCTTCACAGACCTGCGTGGCTTCAGCTTCCGTTTTTTGCCACATTCGGTTAGAAACCACTGACAAGATGTTTCCCACAGTACATACCAAGAAGCCTTGAGTGAACATAGTGAAAAACACCTGACCCATGTGTAGTGGGTAGCCATCCCAACATGGTGGTGGTACAGTTTACCGCCAGCTGTGGGTCTGGAGCCATGTGTACCATCAACTATCAGAAGCAGTTCTATCAAAGCAGTGCATAGCCCAGAAACCTTTTTTCTTTTTTTTAACTAGCAAAGGCTAAATCCACCACGCAGCAGAGTAAAGAGCCGCTTGTAGACACCTCCTTTCCGCCACACTGCAGGTCAGACGCACACGCCAGGAACCCGCCATAGTAGCTCAAACTGGCAGGCTGCCGCTAACTTGAGAGAGACAACTAGGAAGCTGTTTTTAGCTCCGTTTTAGAATCTTTTTTCTCATGTTTTAGGTGGAAACTCTTCCCATGCAAAGATCTTGCACTTCCCATGACCCTTTGCTTCTCTTTTCTCCTCCTCCAGCCTGAGGCTGAGAGCTGAGCCTTCCATAGAGAGCAGTCTCACTTCAGCTCTTCAGTGAAGGAGCATTGTTTCAACACTTAGTGACACCGTAGAAACTGGATCCACAGGAGATGTGGTGAATGCCTTCTAAGGCTGTTCTCAGGGCTGCAGACCCCTGGTGGGCACAAGCCTGCTCTCATTTGTGGACTGTCCTGCTGTGAGGCTGTTCCCAGGGTGTACCATCACCCCAAACTAGTCCCTTAAAACAGGGAACAGTCATAGGTTGCCATCTCCCCATGGGAAGCCTTACCCTTTTGGAGGAGGGGATGGGGAGGTTTGAGGTGGGAAGATGGGAAGGGAGCGGGAGGAGGGATGAGGGGGATCTGTGGTTGGTATGTAAAAATGAATAAATTTCTTTTGAATAAAAAGAAACAAGAAAAAAATTCCCAAAAAACAGAGAGCAGTAAGGAGTCTGACCTAAAAGAGGGTGCTTATTAAGAAGGGGACAGGGCTCCCTCTAGAAAACAAGCTCAGTGTGAGAGAAGATGAGTACACTGAAGGTCCCTGGGCTGGCTTTGGAGAGGGAGGCTGTCCTGTGGAGAGTGGAAGCAGGTCCTTACAGGCAGCAAGGCTGTAGGAAGGACCTCATCTCTTTTTGTCACATTTTAGCTCCAGATGAGAACATAGCCCGGAGAACACTTGACTTCGAGAGAACTTGAGCCTCATGGGACAACCACAAGCTTGAACCTCTGCCCCACAGTGTGAGCTGATGAGCGGATGTGGCTTCAGGCAGCCAAGTGTGCGGTAAAAGTTACACCACAAATGAAAATCTGTGAATGGTGCTGAGGCTGGGAGAAGTGAAGTCATTCTCCTGAGTTCTCAGAGGCTGTGTGGGTGCTGTGCGGGTACTCAGGTTCAGGGCATGCATGTCCATGCCGGGGTGTAGTGGATAGCCATCCCAGCGTTGGCCTGGAAGTTCCAACCCCCATTGAGGCTTCACAAGGCAGGGCAGAGGAGGAAGCGGAAGACCAAGGATTGGGAGGAGGTCGCTCTCTTGGTTCCGGGACCCTGGACGCTGGAGGTAGACCGAGCAGAGTTCTCCAGGGAACACCGCCAGACTGCGCTATACCTTTGCCAGACCCTGCAACCTACCCCTTCATTTGTAAGTTACCCCACAAAATATACCTCCCTTTTTTTTTTGTTTTTGTTTTTTTTTTTTTAAGAAAAGCAGTGTTTTCTGTCAGGTTATTCAGATAAACTTGCAAATCTTCTGCACACCCCACCCCATGGCATTGAGTGGGTGGTCTGGTGAGGCAGGAGCACATCAGCCCGCCCTCCTAGCTGGCAGTCTCTGCTCCTCCATCCTGGGAGCACATGTGTGCTGTCCTTGGTGCTGACTCAGGATCCTGTGGCTTCAAAGTCCAAAGCTGGGTTCCCAGCAGGGGGCGCCCATGTGCATTCCCAAGGCCTGTGGCTCTGAACCAGAGAGGAAGTGGCGTCTCTGTTCTCATTCCCAGATGCCCAGCTCCATCTATCTGTCCTTCCAAACTTGGCATCTGGTGAGAGGATTCAGAGAGAAAATTGGATTTGGAAATGAAATCACTGTCAATATTCCATCACCATTTGGTACTCCAGTACACAGACCCACCTCCTGAGCATAGGTACCAAAGTTTACCCCCTCAATCCATCTTTAAAAATATGACTATTGGCTTCTAGATCTTCCTGTCACTAACTGGCTGGTCTGTCATCGATTCAGAAAGCCACATGATGGGAGTTGGAGCATCCAGGCCATTAACTTGCTGTGCTGGACCAACAGCCTCCCAGTAATAGGAACCCAGACCACTGTGGTGAATCCTCATCAAAGAGTTTTATAAGCATTAGTTACTGCTCTATCTGGTCTTTGCCAGAGCCTTTAGATAATGCCAACTCAGAAAATTATGGTTCAATTTAGCTTATAGCATCTAGAGTATAAAATGTAAACCCAAGATAAGTGACATCATTTGATACATAGGGGGAAAACCCCACAATTACAATGTTCTGTCTTTGTGGGAGGTAACATAATGGACCACGTATGCCAGAACAAAATTTATCCATGTGGGGCCCTTGAAACATACAGCAATGTCCCTCAAATGGAAGTAGATGCATCCCTACATTTGTTATCTTATTTCCCTGTAAAAATTGTCTGTTAAAGCACATGTGTTCATTCCAGCCAGGGGCTCTGGGCTCATCTAGCAAAATATATAAAGTTCCCATTAGACTGTAAGTGAATGTATGCTCTCCACAGCCTCCCCCTGTCAACACAGGCTTCAGTTAGATATGTTTGGTAGCTGTTGGGTGTATCTACTCATGTGTGAGTGTTGCAAGTTCCAACAACACATCAATCCTTCATCAACAGAAGAGAGGGTGATGTTTTATACACTTGTATTGTTTAAGGAAGTGTTGTCCTTGGACAGGTAAGGCTAAAACTCAGGCAGGGGTCTGTAGAATAGGACTTGGGAGAGCTTGGCTCTCACTTTCTGAAGTCTCCTCTGTGTTACAGATCATCAAATACACTTGCACCACAGAAGAAACATGCCAGTTAACTTAACTAACGGATTAATTACAGATTTTCCTGACTTGGTTTAAACAGAATCCCATATTGGTGGATCACAAAAATGAGTTCTTTACAAAATTCACAGCCAAATAATGAAATGAAACTGGAAAATGTGATCTAGTTGAAGGTTTTAGTGTTCCCAACTCTAGCGGATTAATTCTCACATAGTGGAGGCTGAACAGCTCAGCCCAACCTGTGCCACATGGGAATTCTAGAATATTAAAGTTCCCAATGCATATGGGAAGGGAAGAAGAGCAAAGCCACAGCATTTATAAACAGCTGCCCATTGTTCTCAGCACTGACCAAAGGGAGCACCAGACAGGAGCAGGCTGGACTCCTGCATGCTGTGGGCAGATGAAGATTAGTGACATAGGGGACAGAGACAGTTTTGTCACTGTTGTTTAGTTTGTTTGGTGTGTGTGTGTGTGTGTGTGTGTGTGTGTGTGTGTGTGTGTGTGTGTGTACACATGTACACATGTGTATGTGGAGACCAGACACAATCTTCAGTTTTCCCAGGTACCATGCACTTTGTATTTTGAGACAGGGTCTCTCATTGGCCTACAATTCTGTGAATAAGCCTGGATTATTGGTCCATCAGGCTCCATTTCCCCATTGCTGGGAACTTCAGGCACACTCCACCTTGGAGGGTTTTTTACACAGGTTCCAGGTGTCAGAGTCGGGTCCTTGCCACTGTGATGCAAGCACTTTACTCATCTTCCCAGCCCTCATGCTAGTCTGTGAGCAGTCAGAAAGACAGCCCCCAAAGCTGCTTTGTGAGGATGCTTCATCGGTCTGTCCTCTTTCCTTTCATCTTTCCACCCGTCTCCCTTCCAGGCATAAGTGTCCTGAAAAGGGACCTCATTGCCAAAAGCCCAAGATGCTGATCCTCTTGGTCTTCTCCATCCAGGAAGACTGTTGATATGGAATCTCCTCCTTGCTTCCTGTGCTTAGGAGCCTGTCCCATGATGCTCCTGGAGAGAGGTAAACTATTGGTTCCCTTTAAGAAGGCTTGCTGTTGAGCCAGTGAACTTCATCTTCAAGGAAATAGAAAAGCTTGCACATAGGGTGATCCTGAGATTTGTAGAAAATGGTATAATGACTTGACTATTATAAATCAGGCAAACTTTAAAACCACTTTCAAAAGTAAAATTATGTTAAAACTTTAAAGCTATATCCATAGAATCCAAATTAAGTGAGCATTCTTTTAGTAAATATTTGAAATGAAACATTCTCCCCTGGGTGCTGAGGCCCCCGGGGTTACAGAATAAATTTTGCTAAGTAGAGGATATTTTTAGTTTTCCTTTGATTTTAAAATGACAAAAATTGTCATTATGTTCACAGGTAGATCTTTTTGTTTCCCTAAATGCTAGATATTCTAAAAATACTGTCTTTTATAAGACAGAATGCATAAAATCTTTTGGAATATGATCAAATTTGGATTCCCAAAATTATTGACCTTCTCCAAGTCATCTTATTCTGCTAAAGAATATAGACACATCCATTAAAAATGTTGAGGTGTTCCAAAATACAAGTTTAACTTAATCAAAAATTAAGTATTATGAAGTCATTTTATAAAGCCAGAAGATGCTTCATTTTACTGAACTGGCCTCTTGCATCGAAAGAATGAATTTCTCCTCTCTATCTGTTGTATTTTCAATAATTACTGTTATTTGAGTTATTTTTATATTGAAATCCTTTTTAAAATTTATATTCACTGTGTGTGTGTGTGTGTGTGTGTGTGTGTGTGTGTGTGTGTGTGTCTGTGCATGCATGCCAATACACAAGTGTGGAAGTCAGAGGACCACTTTATTGTTAGTTCTCTATTTTCCCCCTTTATACGTGACCTTGGGACCAAACTTGGCTCACCAGGCTTGCACAGTAAGCATTTTCACCTTCTGAGACATCATGTCATCTCAGAAACTCCTTAATTAAAATATTTGTTTGCACTGGAGAACATTTAAACCCTAATCTTTAAGCAATTTTGAAACATACAACACATTGTTATTAATTATAGACAACTTTCTGTATAATCCATCAGCTCATTCCCTCTGTCTCCCTGAAACTTGCTAACTCTGATTAATAACATAATTTTCCTCCCTGCCTGCCCACTCTGTGATCACCACATTGCTAAGGACCAAGATGACAAATATGTGCTTAATAATCCTGCAATGTGAATAACTATCGAAACATCACACAGTGATTCTCTGATACATATTATTACTTGCTAGTCAAAAACAAGACTTTTAAAAAAGATTTGGATCTCACCAGATAGTGGTGGTACATGTCTTTAATTGCAGCACTCAGGAGACAGAGGCAGGTGGATCTCCAAGTTTGAGGCCAGCCTGGTCTACAGAGTGAGTTCCAGGACAGCCAGGGTTATACAGAGAAACCCTGTCTCCAAAATAACCTGACCCCCACCCCCAAAAGACTTGGATCTCGATTTAAATAGAATATAATAAAAAGTTTGGGGATGTGTTTACTAAACAAGTTTATGATTGATGTGGAGCCTGGGACTGAGTTGCATCTGAGGGGCCCAAGGAGAGAGAGCAGATATCAGCACCAAATATTTCTTAGAAAATTTTATCCTCCCCTGAAATTCTCTGTTCAGACCCATAGCCCTTTTTTTTGAATGTGCCATCTCTTAATGTTTTTTAGTTCCTTGTATATTCTGGATATTAATCTTCTGCCAAATATATGGCTTGCAAAGATCCTTTCCTACTCTATGGACTTCCTCTCCACTTGATTATTGCATTTGTTGTACAGAAGGTTTTTGTTTTTTTGTTTTTTTTTTTTGTTTGTTTTTTAATGAGGTCCCATTCATCATTTGTTGGCCTTAACTCATGACCAGGCTGTTCTCAAACTCAGAGCTCTGCCTGCCTCTGCCACCCGAGTGTTGGGATTACAGGCATGTGCCTCCACTGTCCAGCTTAATAAAATTTAAAGGACATTATGGACTATGGGAAAGTATATGTGAATCATACTTCTGATAAAATATTTAAATGGGAGCTGAAAATGGCTTAGTGGTTAAGAGTGCTTACTGCTCTTTCAAAGAATCCAAGTTCAGTTCCCAGCACCCACATCCAATAGCTCACAACTATTTGACACTCCAGGTCTGGGAATTCTGACTCCCCTGCTGTACTCTGAGGCTCCCTCAATGTATACAGTTTGCATGAACTCTCTCTCTCTCTCTCTCTCTCTCTCTCTCTCTCTCTCTCTCTCTCTCTCTCACACACACACACACACACACACACACACACACACACACACACACACAAATAAATATATCCAATAACTAATGGAAGTGGATGCAGAGATCCTCAGCCAGGCCCCAGGTGGAGCTCCAGGTGTCCATCTGTCGAGAAAGAGGAGGGACTGTAAGAGCGTGAATTGTTGAATCCAAGATTGCAAAAAGCACAGGGACAAATAGCCAATCGAAAGAAAGCACATGAATTATGAACCAACGGCTGTGGAGCCCCCAGCTAGATCAGGCCCTCTGGATAAGTGAGACAATTGAATAGTTTGATCTGTTTGAGAGGCACCCAGGCTGTGGGACCAGGACCTGTCCTTAGTGCATGAGCTGGCTGTTTGGAACCTTGGGCTTACACAGGGACACATGCTCAGCCTGGAAGGAAGGGACAGGACCTGCCTGTACTGAATCCACCAGGTTGAAATGAATCCCCAGGTGTGTCTTGGTCCTGGAGGACATGGGAATGGAGGGTAGGGGCTGGGGGGAAGGTGGGGGTGGGGGCAGGAGGCGGGAGGACAGGGGAACCCATGGCTGATGTATAAAATTAAAACACATAATAATAATAATAATAATAATAATAATAATAATAATAATAATAATAAAATTAAAAAATGTTTATTGTATTTTATGTGTAAGAGTATGGTGGTTTGAATAAGAATAGCCCTTTTAAGCTCATATATTTGAATGATTAGGGAGTGGCACTATTTATTGGAGTAGGTGTGGCCTTGTTGGAGGAAGTATGTCACTGAGGGTGGGCTTTGAGGTTTTCAAAAGCTCAAGTCAGGCCTAGTGGCTCTCTCTTTTCCTGCTGACTGCAGATCCAGATGTAGAGCTCTCAGATCCTTCTCCAGCACCTTGTCTGCTATGCTCCCACCATGACAGCATTGGACTAAACCTCTGAAACTGTAGGCAAGCCCCAGTTAAACAATTTCTTTTATAAGTTGCCTTGGTCATGGTGTGTCTTCACAGAAATAGAACAGTAACTAAGACAATGAATCTTTTTCTTGCATGTATGTATGTGTACTGTGTGCATGCCTGGTACCCACAGAAACCAGAAGTGGGCATCTAATCCCCTGCAACTGGAATTACAGATAGTTGTGAACTGCCATGTTAGTACTGGGAATGGAATCTAGGTCCTCTGTGAAAATAATCAGTGCTCTTAAATGCTGAGACATCTTTCCAGTCCCAATAAATATTTAAAAAATATTTAAGTGAAGACTATCTAAAGCACTTGCAAGTCAACAAGAACAACAAACAACCCAGTTTAAAAATGGTGAAGGTGTTGAGTAACTGTTGGTTAAAGAAGGTAGATGAATGGCTGATGGATGTTGCTAAGATCCATCAATCACTGGGGAAGTAAAACCAAAGTCATACCCACTGAAGATGCCCATAATAAAAATTAGAAAATATTGGCTCATATGCAGAGAGACTGCAGCTTCATACATTGCCCACAATGTAAGATGTGATGGCCCCTTTCAAGAATGTTTCTTACAATGGCGAAATAAATTCCTGGAAGTTCTTATGGTTACATCTCTAGGAGTCAACTCAATAAATAAAACTATATTCCTTAAAAAGACTTGCTGGTGAATGTTCACCAGAAGTATTACTCAAGATCCCAAACTGGAACCAATCCATGTGTCTACCAACATGGATAGATTTCTAATACAGGCCAAGTGAAAGCACAAACAATCCTTATTAAATGTGAACTTAGAGAGCCAGAAAGCAACCCATCTTAGTCAGAGTTGCTGGTGCTGTGACGGAACATCCTGGCCAAAGAAAGACTGGGGAGAAAGGAGTTTATTTAGCTGACACTTGCATATCCCTGTTCACTGGAGGAAGTCAGGACAAAAACTCACACAGGGCAGGAACCTGGAGGCAGGAGCTGATACAGAGGTCATGGAGGAGTGCTGGCCTGCTCCCCATAGCCTGCTCGGCCTGTTTTCTTATAGAACCCAGGGCCAGGAGCCCAGGGGTGGCACCACCCACCATGGGCTGGGCCCTCCACATCAATCACCAATTAAGAAAATGCTGTATAGTCTTGCATACAGCCCAATCTTATGTAGGCATTTTCTCAATTGAGGCTCCCTCCTCTCTAATAACTATACTTTGCATCTTGTTGACATCAAATTAACCAGCACTTGACCCTTGGTTGTCTAGGACAGAGCATGGAGGCCTTGATTGATGGGAGGTTGGGGAGCTTTTGGCTGATGGGAACCATGACAGAGAGTGTGAGGTCCAAAGTTACATTTTAAGTTTTAATTACTATGCCTTAGAGATCCATGACACAAAAATGTCTCTCTGATCTGCAAGCCCCTTGCCCAAGGACAGATAGTTTCTGAAATGCTGGAGGCTATTGTTTATGGGAGACAACAAGACACATGTTTTCACTCCCCTAAACAAGTTTGTTTGACCTATCTGCGCCAAATGTGCTTGATCACATCTGGGTGGGAGGTTCACAGGCAGGAAATACGCCAGGATGCTTGTCCCTGCTTGGATGTAGGCTGGAGGTATGCTTGCTCCTGATTGGACCTGATGGGAAATACTTAAGCCATTGCAAACTCTGATTTGGGGGCCATTTTTCCTGGGAAACCAGAGGTGGACCTGGCTACAGCCCATCCACCTGGCTAGTATTTAATTAAAATTTGGTTTAAATTTGGCTTTAAACCATGGTAGTGGTCTTATTTTTGATTGGCAGGATTAACAAGAGAACTCCAGCAGTTGGGTAAGTTAGCTGTCAATCATTGGTTTGCATACATGGTAGTGGAGAGGGTAAGGCTTAGATATGGCCATGTATATGTGATACTGCTATCATTCTAAGTTAGCCTCAGCACCTTCTGTGACATGGGAAACATGGTGCTGCCCCAGCGAGGTGCTCCTGAAGACTTTCCACCCATTTCTGTGCAGCCCAGGGTTGGTTTCTAGCTAGGTTTATGGGTACTGAAGACCTCATTAGTGCACAATGTTTCTGATTGTGAAAGCAGCTTTCCTTCAGGCTGTCATTAGCCATCCCTGCCAGAGGCCACCTCTCACACCAGCTGGCTACCAGTCTCAGAGGGTTCTTGGGCCATTTATCACTGGCACAACATCTGCTCCTTGTTTTGCCTCCCCTGTCTTATGAAGCAGAGGTAGAGCAGGATTCTAGGCCTGGCTCACCCCTTTTCCTTGGGCTCTGATCAGTTTCTATGGCTCAGAGCTAATATAAACCTGACCTCCCCTCCCTCTGCAGCTGGAAACAAGATAACAATGGCAGGCTGGGGCAGGGCAAGGCTTTCCATGACATTCAGCCTTCCAGCAGGGTTTCTCACAAAGGCTAAGTGCGTCACGTCACCTCACATCAATAAGAAGGAACAGAGGAGGCAAGGCAGACCCTGCACAACTTTTCCTTTCCTCCCTGATCTATGAGTAAAGGATGCTTTCTGCACTTGAGCCTGTCAGGGAAGAGTCCCTGTTCCAGTTTCATTCCATTGCTGTGATAAAACACTCTGACTAGAAGCAATTTAGGGGAGTAAAGAGTTTCCATGGCATATCTTTCCAGGTTACAGTACATCATTGAGGAAAGTAAGGGAGGTAGAAGCTGTGGAGGAGCCCTGCTTGCTGGCTGCAGGGGGTGGGAGTTCTGGGAATGATGGGAGCATGGAGAGACTGGTGGTAGAAGGAGCTCAGAAGCCTAAGTTTGCTAAGGATGGTTGGTTGGCTCATATGGTTGGGAAGCAGACAAGGCTTAGATGTTGCAATGTATATATGTTGTTGTTGATGTCTCTCTATGTTGGCCTTGGCACCAAGTTAGCTAGACTTTTTAAATGTCTATCAACAAGTGAATTCAGAGTTAGGTCTATGTGCAATTCCATTCAATAATAAAGCAACGTGTTACTGATGTGGTCCCACACCGACAGATTACCAATATAGGCCAAGTAGAAGCCATCAAGAGTTCTGATTATATGTGAACTTAGAGAGCCAGGTAGCAGCCCTTGGTTGCCTAAGACAGGGCCTGGAGGCCTTGATTGATACCGGGCATGGAGCTTCTGGGGATAATGGCAGTACTGACTGAATGATAGAGTCTAGTGAGTCTCCTCCTGACAGGTTTAAGAGCGGAAAGATTTCTCCCACAGATCAAGGAGGAAAGGACAATCTGGTCTCTGCCAAGCATGGAGAATGTGTGGGCTACCTGCCTTGCCATCTCTATTCTTTCTTGTGCTGACAGGTGGCACTTTGCCTGTATGCAGAATCCTCCAAAAAGGCTGAATGCTCAGAAAGCCTCCTTCCTGTCATGACCAGCTGCCCTTTTATATAGCCCAAGACCTCCTGCCTAGCGACGGTGCTGCCAGTGTGCTGGATCTTCCCGCTTCAATTAACAGTCAAGACAGTCCCCCACAGCCTCGCCGACAGGCCAGTATGATCTAGGCAGTTCCTCAATGGAGGTTTTTCTCTAAGTTGACACTGGGCTGTGTCAAGATGGCATTGCAGCTAAGGAAGTACACCCACTGTCTTTGCTTCTCCATTAGTGGTTTTCAAATATCCAACAAATGAAAGGGCTGATCCTGCCTGCCCCCACCCCAACAAACAAAAGTGCTGATCCTGCCTGCTCTTCACCCCAACAAACAAAAGTGCTGATCCTGCCTGTCCCCACCCCAAATAGTAGTGTCTCACCCACAAGTATCATGAACATGAAGTTTTCAGTTCTGAGCCTGTTACTGTGTGAGCCAAGGTAAGCCAGAGACTTGGGGGATTGTTTTTAAACTTTTTAATTTATTTAATCATTTATTTTGCTTTGTCTGACAATCTTTCAGGGGACGAGCTGTCTTTTTGATCCTATAGGGTCTGCATGAAACTTGTTGACAATAGTAAATCAGACAGAATGTTAAAAATAACTTACAAATATTGTGATTAATGCTGTAGTCCACATTCCCTCGACCACCGAAAAGAAAGTGAATGTTGGTATTCATAAATAATCGGAATGATTTATTCATTTTTATGATTAACTTAGTATTCTGACAGTCAGGAGCCTGCATGGGAGACAGAATGAGAAAACATAACCAAATAATTTATCATCCAAGCCAGGGTGAGAGAGCGAGAGGCTATTAATCACCGTAGGACAGAAGGTGTGAGGCAGACACAAGTCAACAGAATGTCCCAGATGGGCCCTGGTTTACCTTATCTCTATTTGGCCATCCCAGCTCAGAGACAACTCTCCGAGCATGCAGATTAATTGGCTTCTCTGACAAGCTGCCTTGGGATCTAAGGAGACTGTGTGTGGTGGAGGGGTCTACAGCAAGGAAATGGTGGGAGCTATGGGCATGAGAGAAAATTCTAGAACAGGTAGGGTCTTCCCATGTGTAAGCCCATAGACGCCCTCAAAGGGTAGACTAAAGGATGAAGGCTGTGACTCAGAGATCATGGCCTTGGCAGGCTGGCTCCTGAGACCACAGTTTTCTGGGAGCTGTACCTCCCAGAGTCACTCCTCTGGTGGAGTCTGTGTCCTAATCTTTTCCTATAAGAAATCCAATTCAGTTGAACTTGATTCACCATTAAGTGATCTTATCTCTGAGGACAATCACCCTCTGAGCTGTTTAGGGGCTAAGACTTCAACATACAGATGTTGGGGAGCACAGTTTCACTGCCAGTGAAGCTTATTTCACACACCTGTGACTGAAGATAGATATTCATCAGTTCCATCCCCTCCTCAACTCTGCCTCCCCCATTCCCTTGGCCCCTATCTTCCATGTGGTTTCAAGATTCTGAGCAACTTCCACTGACAGAGGCAGAGCAGAGGAGCACAAGACAGCTGAGCACCTTGAGGTGGAGGTCTGTCCATTGAAGCCCATTCCGTGTGCCCCTCTATCCTGCAGATCCTAGGCTGAGCTGATGCAGGGGGCTTGGTTGACAGCCATGTTGATATCCCTGCTCTGTGGCCAGTGGAAGTTCTCTGCTGATGACGATTCTGCCTGTGATGGAGGCACTGTTTATAGAACTCCTGAAGATGAAGAGCATGCTCCTGTGTAGCAGGTGCCCCAGAGTCTCTCCAAGGAGGAAGCAGGGTAAAGGACTTATGGGCTCACAGGCTAGGTTTATGGACCAGCTACTCTGCCTGTGGGACTGTCAGGCAGTGAGGGAAGAGGATATACAAGATACTGTGCTGGTCCCAGCACCATCCCAGGGCCAGAAAAGCCATCTAAAGCACCTTAGGGGAAGGACAGAGAACAAAGGCAGGCAGCAGAAACCTGAACTAAAGCTACAGCTTCTCCCTGGGCTCAGTGGCTCCTCCAATCCTGCAAGTGTGTGTTACTCTGTAGAACCCAGAGGCTCTGCCCAGGGCCATGCTTCTGGGGACCTGTCCTTTTCTAAGCAGCCACTGCCAGTGCTTTCAGATGAAAAGGGCAAATGATCTAATGGAGACATTGCTCCAGTTTCGTTACAGATTGCAAAAGTGGCCGACACTATAACCAACCACAACACAGTGGCTGCTCTGGGCTCAGAAGCCATCACTCAAGACTTGCCTCTCAGAGCTTCTTCCCTAGCCACAGCTGTCAGCCTGGGCTCTGGGGCAGCGGTTTCATTTGTGTCCAGCTGCATGCTGGGAGTAAACCTTAGTGGGACATGACACACAGCTTCCTTGGTCACTGAGGAAAATCCAGGCTGGACAGTGTGCATTCATACATGTTCCCAGTGCCGGGGGACTCTGGGTGTTCAAAGGTGCCTTTGAGAAGAATATGATTTCTACTTAATGAAATGGCAGAATTTAACTTCATGAATACATTGTTTTGAGAACTCATGAGCGGGAAGCTGCCGCAGAGCTTTGACAAAACATCCTACTCAGATTGCAATTTGTGAAGTCATATTTCATATCGGCCACCTCTGTACACCATGCCTCCTGGGCTTGAACTGGGGCTGCAGGGTGGAATTGGAAGTGGTAAGCATTTTGCCCTGCAAACTGAGACCTCCCCACATGGACATGGTTTGCTCAAGGTAGCACAGGCTCTGAAATCTGGGAGAAGGACTGTTTTTAAGTCAAAACAACCTGTCTATACATGTAGAAGAATTGCTCACCCCATCCTTCATGTCCTGTGATTATTGGTTCCCTCTGCCACAGTGTAGACAGATACAGACCTGTTCTCTGCTGGTGCTATCTCTCAGCAGACAGAGCAGGTGCAAAGGTCATGACCTCAGGTGCTGATCACACATGAGGTCCAATCCCAGCCTTATAACTATATCCCTGTAACACTGGGCAGGGCCTTTGGTTGTTTTGATCTTTGATTGTTGTGTCAATACAATAATAGTAACTGTCCTTCAAGATACAACTGTTGATACAATTCATGGGAGACATTTAACATGCAGTAACTGCTTGGTGGTGCAGTCAGGCAGAAGCTGGAGCTTTGCTCATTTTCCTTGTGTCCATGATTGACATCTAGTGAACACTGGTTGAGATGCTGAATAGACAGCCACTGGAGGTCAAAGTAGATAGATGTGTGTACGTTCTACTACCTTCCAAGATAATATCAGCACAGAGTAATGAAAAAAAAATCAGTAAGAAGAAAGGGACCATTTCATGGAGGTATTCTGATGAGGAAGTCTTGACATATGTAAATATGCTCAGTTTTAAGATCTGCAGGAACACACACATACCTCAGACATACTGAAAGATGAAGAGAAGAGCAGACCCAGTGGTATGATGTGGACTTTGGCACTGGAGTTCTGAGCTCAAATTGTAGCTCTACAGTATCATAGTGATGTGGCAGTATTAGCTATTAACATACCATCTTTGTGTCACAGTTTCTCTGCCCATGAATGTTTCCTAGGAAGATGAAGATTAAATGGTTATCATATACCAAACACTTCACTATTAGTTACTACGATGAGTCATTGTTGCAACATTTACCACTGAATTTGGTTATCATCTCAAAGATGCCTGCACAGCCTGCCCTTTGCTGTGGGACTTAAGCCTCACAGGAAATCAGTCCCCAGGTCTGACATGACAGTGATGGGGAGAGTCATACCTGGGGAGTAACAAGAGGCCCCTGACTAAACAGGGTAACTGTGTGGCGGACTGGGGACTCAGGGGAGGTCAGAGGTTGACTCTTAACTGAAAGATGCGTACAGGAAAAGGGCATCGCACACTGTAGACACAAGAGCACAGCTGGGCAAACCTGTGGGGGTAGAATAAGTGAGGAAGGTGAGGGGGAGGATTGCTAGTCTGACTCCAGTGGATACTTCATAGAGTAGAGAATCGGGACCAAAGAGTCCCAGGAGAACTATATATGCATCAAATGGTAGAAGACCTGGTCAGAAGGAGTGTTGTGGGGAATGTGGCCTGTTGCTTCTGTGTCCTCAAGGGGACAGGAATACCACTTGAGAATTTCAGGAGGTAAATAAAGCCTCAGCTGTTGTGGAGCCTGATCCAGAGCCATGGTGAGCATCAGAATAGAATGACCTTCCTGGTTTTTTTTGAAGACCCTGTATCTCTCCTTCTTGCACAGGCTTGTCTGTGGGGCCTGCTGAACAGGCAGCTCTTGGATAAATCCAACCAATGGAATAAATGCAGTGCATTGGGCCTTAAGTGAGGCTCTAGAGATGCCTTGCAGACATTGCATAGGATGGATTCATCAAGGATGAAGAGAGGAAAGGATAGACAACAGAGGAGTAGATGCAGAAAAGCCTGAAGGGGCTGCTGCCTGGGGAAAGGAACGATAGCTTAAAGCAGAATAAGGCTGGGTGTGGCGCTGCTCACTCCCAGCTCCTCTTACAGATTACCAACCTGCTCATCCTTCCTGCATGCCAGTCATAGTGCCCTAGACATAGGCTTGATTTCCACAGAAACCTTCCTTTCATGAGGCACAGTCAGAGGGTTCTACAATCAGCCTAGAAGACAAGTTAACCATCTACCCAGGAAGGGTTTTGCCAGTACTTCCCAAACTCTGTGTACAAGGAACCTACCTCCTTTTCCTTAGGCCACACTTTTCCCTTCACCTGCTCCCACATAAACTCCACTTGCTTTTTCTATGACCATTGTTATACACACACAGACACACACACACACACACACACATACACACACACACTCACACTTACCACTAAATATATAAATGCAGTCTACTCAGTCTGCATAATGTTAGTTGTATATATGTTTTCAGGACTGACTGGTTTTGGATAAACAATTGGCATACTCTTCCCTGGGGGAGACTATTTCTCTAATTCTCTGCATTCCTTAGCTGGCTATAGTTCTTCGTGTAGGGTTGATACTTCATTAGCATCCCCCAACCATGTTAGCATCCATGTTAACATGCCTGTTGGTGTCATCCTTGTTCAGGTCTTAATTAGGCAGCCATGTTGGTGAAGCTTAATTGGGTGTAATTTCTAACTTTTCTAAGAGATACAGTCTCACAGTCAGCTTCCTCTGGCTCTTGTAACCTGTCTGCCCCTCTTCTGCACTGATTCCCCAAGCTTTAGGTACAGGAGTTAAATTGTGGATGGATCAGTTGAAGGTAGACTCTGGGGCACATTCACAAGTGACAGTGAGTAGGAGCCTGGTGTAAAACCTTTAGGCCACTATAGGAAGAAGGCTCACCCATCAGACTATGGGGTTAACCTAAAAGGTCAGTCCTCCTTCCTCTGGAAGAGAACCGGTCACAGAATATTCCTTATAATAGATACCTGTCCCCACTTACTGCCATAGTTAGCATGACTGTCATCTTGAAATAGCCTGAAGTTCTCTGAGGGGAACTTCTTGAGGAATAATTAGATCAGATGGGCCTATGGGCATGGCCATGGGGCATTGTCTCGACTGATGATTGACGTAAGAAGACCCAACCCACTGTGGGCAGCACCATTCCTAGGCTAGTGGTCCTGGGCTGTATAAGAAAGCTAAGTAAGCATGAGCCAGAGTGTGAGACCACAAGCAGCAGCAACCCTTCATGGTTTCTTCTTCAGGTTCCTGTGTTGGCTTTCCTCAGTGATGGGCTGTGTGCGACCTGGACGTGTAAGCCAAATGAACCCTTTCCTCTCCAAGTTGCTTTTTTTCAGAGTATTTTACCAAAGCAACAGAAAGGAAGTTGGAATGCTCTCTGTGGAGACTGTGGCTCAGAATTGGGCTGGTAGGGGCTCAAAGCTCAAAAATAACAACTTGAGAGTTAGTTGCTTTCTACACACCCTTCACATCTCATCATGACAAGCAGAGACATGAACCTAGGAGGTACCTGGGTCCTGAGCAGAGAAGGAAGAATCCCTAGTTAATAGTGCAAGCTGTCCTGTCACTGCAGGGGCTTTCTGTAGAGACTGGGTAGTGTTTATCACAGAAGGTGACAGGTGGGCTGGGCTGGCCTGGGCCACAGCCCTTGGAAAGGAAATGGAGTTATATAAGGCTGTCAAAAGAGAATGGGCATGACACAGATCCTCAAATGGACTGAGTAAGCATCTTTGACAGAGGGGCAGGGGCTCAGGATATAGATTAGGATGTGAAGGCACAGGTTGGACAGACATTGTGCGATCTGGACCAGTTGGGTATATAGATTTGGCATTCCCTACTGGAGGAGGTGAGTCTGGGACCAGTGCTGGAGCTGCCCCCGCCCCAAAAGGTAATGTAGTCTACTGCCCATGACACAGCTTGATGCCTCTTTTCCTGCTTGTTTTGCAAAGTGTTGTACTGACCACCACCTGTGAGGCCATCTGTGCTCTGAAAAGAGCAGATGCCTCTGCTACCGCTCCCCTCCACACAGGTGTGTAGGTCCCAGCCTGGACTGTGGATGACACCAGGAGACTTTCCATGGGGCAGGGCTGCCACAGGCCAGATGGGCGGGGTCTGGCTGTGGTTGGCATTGTGCTCATTTGCTTAACCTCTTTGCCATGCACAACCACTATAGCACCATGCATTCAACATATACTTTATGCAGATAAGCTGATAAAGCGTTTGCCTAGCAAGCACAGAGATCAGAGTTAAATCCCTAGGAGTCATGTAAAAAACCAGGCATGACAGCCCACACTTATTAATTCCAGCACAGGAGATGGTGGGTCTCTAGAGCTTCCTGACCAGGCAGCCTTGCCTGCTAGGTGAGTTCTAGGCCAGTGAAACTGTATCTCAACAAACAGGTGGACAGTACCTAAGAAATGACACCTTAGGTTGTCCTCTAATTTCTACACTCAAGTGTACACCCTCATACACATACACACAAAAGAAGTGAGTGAGCAGGCTGCACTTTTGAATTGTAAATCTGGGTGTATTAACTAACACTGTTACCTCTTGCATGCACAAAAGGGTCAGAAAAACAGCTGCATGAGTGTCTGAAAGGTGGCTCCTTCAGCTTAGACTGGGGGAGGTAGGTACCACACAGTTATCCAAGTGTAGGGTGTAATAGGATTGGCTGAGGGGGATGCAGAGGTTGCAACCTCCAGGAACAACTGGCCTGTCTGCACGGAGTTTGCCTGAGACCAGGGGAGGCTCCTGCAGACAGGGTGGGGGGCCTTCTTGGTGAGATCTGATGGTATGAGCTGTCTGGCTTTCTCTTTCTGAGACTGATGAGGTCACAGCAACATATTTTCACAAGACCAAATTCTGTGAACCCTACTACTACATTTTTGCTCCTACGTTTGGTTTGCTTGGGGCTCACAGATGTGAGTCTTTGCTTTGACTGAAGCACGGAGTGAGGTTGAGGCCATCTGCTTGCATGTCCTGAGAGTAACACCTCCTCAATATCACCATTAAATGGTGAGAAGAGCTGGGGAACCCTGCTCACTGTTCATGTGTGACAGCAAGCGCTACACACCTGCACACACATCTGGATTCACAGCTGCACTCTGCCGCCTACAACCTCTCTGAAAACTCAGGTGGCTTTCCTGTGTGTAAAGTGGCATCAGTTAATTGTGTGGAAGACCTATTGGATTTGCATGGAGATAATGCATGAAAAGCTTCTGGAACAGTCCCTAGCACTACGTGCTCCTTTAAATTTTAATGGTGATAGCAGTTTTTATTTCCAAAGCCACTAATGCCTGGATCCAAAGCAGAGTTTTTCTAATGATGAAATTTCATGCTCTGTAGGAGAAAAGATATTGTTTTAATACCTCCACTCCCCTCAAAACAAACCCCAAAGCCACACATTTTTTGACAAGAGTATCTCCTCTGGGCACATCTAACTGTGACCTCACTAAAGCACATGTCTTCAGGGCCTCAAGGGTTCTTGGAAGATTTCCTTATTAGAAAACACAAGGACTATTGTGCCCACATGCAAACACACACACTTACACCTGTATACACACAAACATGTACACATGTACATTCATGCACACACATATCATTTGGCAACTAAAACTCATGATCCTTTTGGAGGTGTTTCACACACAGATGTTAACAATGAACACAATTTGATAATGTATAGGGTGCTTTCTGCATGCTATATTATTGACCCATTTTTAAATATCCTTGGGACAATGAGAGAGAACTTAGTTGGTAAAAATAGTCTATCTCCTTACAAGAATGAAGACCTGAGTTTGATCCCCAGAACACACATATAAGTCAGGTATGGTAGTGAATGCTTGTAACCCCAGTACTGGAGAGGCAGAGACAGGTGTATCCCTGGGGCTGCCAGGCCATCTAGTCTAGCCCAATCAGTGAGGTTCAGGGTTAGTGAGAGGTCCTGTCTTAAAGAATTAAGGTGAGTGATGCTTGAGAAACAGTGTCCAAGGTTGTCTTGTGGTTCCCACATGCAAGTATATACACATGTAACTGCATACACATGTGCACATACACAGACACACAGACAGGCAGAGAAACAGACAGTAAAGAGAGACAGAGAAAGTCAGAGAGAGATAGACACACACACACACACACACACACACACACACACACACACACAGAGCCAGAAAGAGTGTGTGTGTGTGTGAGAGAGAGAGAGACACAGAGAGACAGACAGACAGAAACACATACAGTAAATACATTCACTGCCGGGTGGGGTTCCTTCTGTGACGACTCTGTGTGTGTGCAAGGCAGGGCCACATGCAGCTGCTCTCCCTTACTAGACTCTGTTCTGCAGTGCAGAAGCTGGTTTGTATTGGAGCCTATGCATGTCACCAATCTAAACCACCCATGCTGGCATTCCTCACCTCCTGGCTATTACACTGAGCTCCCTCAGAAGGTGACAATGAGGTTCATGGGCAGGTGCCATGCAGATATGTTGCAGTGGCAGTTGTCACCTAGGGTGGCTGATGTTTTACGCAGAACTCACAAGTCTGGGTTCTGAATGTCAAGGTCATTTGGCAGGAGCATAAAGTGGAGAGAAGGTGGGTTCAACTGGATATACCCACCTTCTTGCTCATGAGCACAAGCAGCTGTGGGAACTGAGGTGATTGGAGGCTGCCTTCACATGGCAGGATAGTAATGCAGACCCAGGGCTGTGTTCTCAGCTCATTGTTTAAAGGGAAAAGTGACTCGTATTGGTGAGGGTTTCTTGGAAAAGAACTAACAGGTTCTCTCTGATTATGTAAGGAGATTTGATGTGCAGATCTCACAGTTTTAGGGCCTGAGACATTTTAAGATCTGAGTGAGCAAGCAGAAGACCCAGGAAGAAGGATGGTGTAGACCAATTCAGGCTCAAAAGCCGGAGAACATTAGAGTCGATGGTGTCAGTTCTCATCCGAAAGCCAGTAAGTGCATGACCCCAAAAGGACAGAGCTCCAGATCAAGCCCAGCAGCAAGGGAAGTCCCAAGTCCAGTCCAAGGAGGCAGGTAGGAGGCCTCCTCACACTCTGGGTGGAGGAGAGTTCTATTCAGATTTACCGCTGGTTGGACAAAAGGCTCACCGACATCAGGGACAGAGCTTACCTACGAGGGCCACTACTTGTCTTAGCCAACTAAAATACTAATCTTATCACTTAAGACCTTCACACATACTCAGAATAATGCTTGACCAAACAAATAGGTGGGTTTTTGTGGCCCAGTCAGGTTGTCACACAAAAGTGTTCTCCACCAGCCTTCCTCTTGAGCTCTTATTTACTCATTCTTATGTCAAGATTCTTTTTGCTTATGCAATCTACCACATAGCCTGATCTCTATAGGTAGGGAGGCAGGGAGCCATCATGAGGTAACAAGTGGGTCATTCTGGTTGATTGCCCCCAGCAAAATTCTGTGAAACCAGTTCTTCATAGACAGAGAGTCTCTGAAGAGACATTGTAGTGAAGGTTTTGAACAAGAAGTTCTTTTTTTATTGTTTGAGAGTTTCAGACATGCCTATAATGTGTCTTCATTATGTCCACCCCATGTGCTTCCTTCTAATTCCTCCCTCCACACCCAGTGTTTTTTTTTTCCTCTCAACTTCATGTACTCTTTTGTTTTGAAAAATGAGTCCACTTGATGTTGCCTGTATGCACATGGGTGTGAGACTGTCAATCAAAGCACGAGAAGCCTCTCAGGGGCTACACATTTTGACAAGATATCTTAAAGTAATACGCTAGGCAACTGTGGTGGATAGATAGCTAAAGTCATCTGAGGAGGGAACCTCAATTAAGAAAATGCCTCTATAAGATTGGGCTGTACACAAGCCTTTAGGACATTCTCTTAATTAGTAATTGATAAAGAAGGGCCCAGTCTACTGTGGGTGTTACCATCCCTGGGCTAGTGGTCCTGCATTCTATAAAAAATTCAGGCTGAGCAAGCCATGGGGAGCAAGTCAGTAAGGAGCACCCTCCATGGCCTCTGCATCAGTTCCTGCCTTTGGGTTCCTGTCCTGTCTGGGTTCCTATCCTGTAATGAACAGCATCATGGAAGTGTAAGCCAAATAAACCCTTTCCTCTCCAACTTGCTTTTTGGCATGGTGTTTCATCACAGCAATAGAAGCCCTGAGTAAGACAGCAGCTTTTGGTCTCAGTGACAAAATTCATGATATAACCAAGTAAGGGAAGAAAGCCGTAGTCTTGTGATTCTAGAGGTTTCAGTCTACAGTCAACTGACTGCATTCCTATGTATTAAGATAGAGCACCATGATAGTAAAAGTCTGTGATGGAAAAGGCTGCTCACCTCATGACAGCCAAGAAGCAGAGAGATGGCAGGAGGAGAGGAAGAGTAGAGTAGGGCATATATTACTCCCTCCAGAGCCAGCTCTCTAGTGATCTGCTTTCTCCATCTAGGCCACAATTTCCAGTTTCTACCAACTCCCAGTAATCCATTGAATGATGAATCTGTGATTGTATTGAATCCTTGATTAGACTTTCACGATCTGCTCATTTTCAAAAAAAGCCCTATAGGTAAACAACCATGATCCCAACTCATGTACCTTCCAGAGGAGGCATTACAGATTCAGACCATAACAATGAATATATATGATATATCATAGAAGGAGTTGTTTCATGCTGTTGTATTGCCTTTCACGGCCACTTTGTAAGAGAAGGGCTTCTAAAGCCATCCCCCAGAGAGAGCAAGCAGCCTGATTTACATGTGACCTACATCCTGGCCTGGCAGGAAGAATGTGCAACCTGGACTCATTACCTTCTGGCACCTTCCAAGCTCAGTGACTGTGCCTCCTTTTTCTCCCCGACACTGCAATTGCTGGGTACCCTACGTAGTTGATTGAGAAATGGTTGTTAGAACTTATTCCTGACTCCTGTTTTTTCTCCCCAGGTCTCAGTGCTTTTCCTAATAATTCCTGATCCAGGATTGCTTCTATGCCATTAATTTCATGCTTTGTACCTTTCTAACCACATAACTGCTATTATTGCCCACCTGTGACTCCTAGGAGTAGGACATTTATCAGAAGTCTCTTTTTGAGTAAATAACCAACTGAGAAATTTATATCTCCCAGGACAGCGAAGAACTCAGGAGTCATCAATCATAGCTGAATGTGTGTGATTTAGATAATCTCCCAGAGACAGTACTTGGAGACAGAAGAGAAAAAAAGGTTACAATGCTGGAAACTTTATCATCCATGTCCCTGTGAGCAAGAATGATATGGTGGCATGAGGCCAGCAAAGCCAGGCTGGGAGCCAGGGTCTTAGGGATGCTGTAGGATGTCAGACACTCAGCCCCCACTGTCAAAGTCATACAGTCCTTGGTAGAGTGACTGTGTAAACACCTGCTTTTCTGCAGATGGGGTCCTTGGCTATAAGAGGTACAGATGAGAGGCCAGGGATGGGAGCCAGAGAGAAAAAGGAGCTTTAGTTTTTCTGGCCAGGCACTCATTCATGGCTTAACTTCTGGGCTCTCCACAAGGCCTCAGCTCCTGATTGGCCCAAATTGCCTTCCTTATCACTGGTCATTGAATTTCTTCCTGATGACCTTTTGCCTCTTCTTCTTCTTCTTCTTCTTCTTCTTCTTCTTCTTCTTCTTCTTCTTCTTCTTCTTCTTCTTCTTCTTCTTCTTCACTGTTTTTTTTGAGAATTTCATATAATATGTTTTGATCATATTCTCTCCCTTTTCCCAACTCCTCCCAGATCCTCCCCTACCTCCTTACCCACCCAACTTCATGTTTTTTCTCTTAATACACACACACACACACACACACACACACACACACACACACTCACACAACAAAAAACATGGTGTCTGATTTGTATTGTCCGATTATGAGCATGGAACCTGCTCAGGAGTATGGTTGACATACCCAGTGTCACTCTGTTGAAGAGAACTAATGTTCCCTCTTCCATCAGGTATCAATTGCAAATAGTTTCTTGGTTAGTGGTAGGACTTGGTGTTCACTTCCCCCTCACATTGGAATTTTCTCGACTTGAGCTTGTGCACATCCTGTACATGCTGTAATGGTCTCTGTAAGTCCTTATGTGCATCTGCCCTGTTGTATCTGGGCAATGCTGTTTCCTTGAAACAACTACACCTCTGGCTCTTCTAGTCATTCCTTCTGGATGCTTTTTGAGCTGGGAGAGCAAACTCCTTTCCTTGACTTGCCATGTGATTTAGGGAAATGATGATTTTTATGGGACAGAAACTTCAAGGCATATGGAAAGGGCAGGCTTCCACCAACCTGTCCTTAGAAAATGATGAAGGACAGGGATGGCTAGAGGGAGACTTGCAAAGCTGTGCTGGTGAATCACAGCACTGCCTAGGTGGAGGTAGGAAGTCTCCCAAGCCAGCAACAAATAAGAGTTTTCCCAGTGTGGTGACCTTCCTTCCAGATCACTGAATGTGGAGCTCAGACTCACTCAGGCAGCAAGGGCTTGGCTCTTAGCCTGTACCAAAGACAGTGCAGACTTCACTCAGACAGGGCCAAAGATGTTCTTCTGTACATCGTGCTCTCCACTCCCGCAGCCTTAAAGTCAGCCATCCAAAGCTAGGTTAAAATTAGCTAGCATTTAAAGTCTAAGATGTACAAATGAGAGAAAATGTGTATTTCATTTTACTGAGGCTGACTTAATTCTCCTAATATGATCTCCAGTTACATCTATTCCTCTGCAAATAGTTTCTGTTTTCTTGTTCAACCTTGGATTTTTATTTTATTTATTTATTTTATTTATTTATTAATTTTTAAATTTTTTCCCTTTTTTATTATATTTGTGTTTTAATTTTACACATCAGCCATGGGTTCCCTTGTCCTCCCCCTTCCCGCCCCCACTCCCACCTTCCCCCTAGCCCCTCCCCTCCATTCCCATCTCCTCCAAGGACAAGACTCCCCTGGGGATTCATTTAAACCTGGTAGATTCAGTACAGGCAGGTCCAGTCCCTTCCTTCCAGGCTGAGCAAAGTGTCCCTGTGTAAGCCCAAGGTTCCAAACAGCCAGCTCATGCACTAAGGACAGGTCCAGGTCCCACAGCCTGGGTGCCTCCCAAACAGTCCAAGCCACTCAACTGTCTCACTTATCCAGAGGGCCTGCTCCAGCTGGGGGCTCAAGACAGGGTTTCTCTGTGTAGCTTTGCACCTTTCCTGGAACTCACTCTGTAGCTCAGGATGGCCTCGAACTCACACAGATCTGCCTGCCTCTGCCTCCTGAGTGCTGGGCTTAAAGGCATGCGCCATGACCGCCCAGCTTGGATTGGTATTTTTAAACAAAAATTTTAATTTTTTGAGAATTTCATTCATAAGTACTCTACTTGTATCATTTCCACCTTCTTCCCTTTCCCTCTTCCAGTCCCTCCTGTGTTCCCCTACTTCTCAAAATCACAAACTCCTTTTCTTTATTGGTGTTTACACACACACACACACACACACACACACACACACACACAAACACACCATACTGAGTCTAATTTGTGTTGCCCATTTGAAGATATGGAGAGGGCTGGCCACCTGGAACTGGGTAATCTATCAGGGAGCTCATCTCTGGTGAAGACTGATCCTCCTCTCAGCAGCCATTGATGGTCACTCTTTACCATCAAGGAAAGAACCACTTGCCCAGGTCACATGACAAAACCACAAACAATGTGAAAGGCCAAAACAAATGCCCTGCCCAAAACTTACTAGTCCTATAGAAATGTTATCCAATGATGTTTTGCTACATGAGCCCCAGGGCACAGAATTCAAAAGAACAACCATGAACATGTTTTAAACAAAGTAAACTGTGCTCATCCACAGATAGGTGTGGCCTCAGTTTGACTGTATTAGAGTGAATCACTGAGTTGGAGATCTTCAATAAGGTCAATGTTTGATCTGAAATATAATGAAGGTGTGTGGTGGTACCTACTCATATGCTCTTACTTTGGGGAAAACTGTGCCTTCAGCCTATGTGTTCTCCATTTTCCCTTAAATTAACTATGATTTTATGTTAATTCCAGCTGTGATTCTTAATCAAATAGATAAACAATGCACAAAAAGTTCTTCATCTTATAGGGCTGGAGAGATGGCTCAGTGGTTAAGAGCACTGGTTGTTCTTGCAGAGGATCTAGCTTTGGTTGGTAGCATCCATATGGTGACTCAGAACTATTTTTAATTTTGGTTTCAGGGGATCTTCTTGTCTCCAGGGGCATTAGGCACACACTCAGTACACAGACAAACATGTAGTTAAAACAGTGATAGACATAAAAAAAAATCCTTTTTTAAAAAAAAGAATTCTTCATCTTATAAAACCTCCAAGTTAACAGGAAATCCTCTCTGCCCCAGGCTAGCTCATGCATTCCTTCAATGGTTCACTCACTCAACATGTTTATTGCCATGACACTCTATCTAGGCAGGACGCTGGAGGAGGGAGTAATGAAAGCAGAGGAAGAGAGATTCTCTCAAGGGATGAAGAAATGGAAGCCATACCTAGGAGGGTCTCAGGGTGGAGGTGGAAGTGACAGTCACATTGGACATTACCCCATCCTGGAAGACCCCAGGATGTCTGTGCTGGGGGGTTCATGCAAGCCAGGCTGCAGGACTTCCAATCAAAATGTGGTCACAGGTGAGATGTCTCCATGGCTCTGTGGCTAATCCCATTGTGCTGCTTGTGCATGGCAGTTTCCTCCCAGTGATCTGCAGGCCTTGGTTCAGCAGGCTCCTAGTATACCTCATTCCACAAGGGAGAAGGACAGAGGGAATAATCAGACACCCCAGGAAACCCTGCAGCATGAGAAAGCAAGTTTGAGACAAACAACAAGGAGTGGAAAAAGACAGCCAGGCGGTTGAGAGGGGGACTTAGCGGAGATGGTTAGAGAAGCAAAACCAGACAGTACACGATGCAAATTATTTCTGAGTTCTAGGGTTCAATTAGAGAACATAAGTTAGACTTTGCAAGTTCAGATAAGAATGCTTCCAGGGGTGTGTTAATAATTCAGTGCCAGGGTTCAAAGCAAAGGCTGAGGGGCCATCCAACACTCAGAGCACAAAACTAGAGATAGGGACACCCTGAAGAAAGGGAAAGGGCATGATGTTTAATGAGAGCAAGTCACAGAAAGATCAGAGGAAAGCAATAATCAATAAATAATCAATAAATGATCAATAGTCAAGGAAGTAATAGCAAAATCTACCCAGACTCAAATGAGATTGGGGTCTTCGATTTCAATAAGGCACTCAAGGGTAAAGGGACAAGTGAAAAGGGATGCTTGGATAGATAGGTATGCATACCTGAATATGCATGCATGTAGGATGGTGCAGTGTATTCCTAGGAAAAGCACCAAGTGGAAAGCCAACAAATAAGAAGACTCTAGGAGGGGCCAGACATCTCATCAATGAGCAGACAGTGAAGAAGCAGTCCAAGGAATTTGTTGGGAAAATTACCTTAACATGACATCTCTACCCAGAAAATGCTCCATTGTTCCCAAGAGCAAAATAGAATCCTATTCATTTCAAAGAAACAGAAAAAAAAATATTACCTTTTAAAACCTTCTGGAAGAGGTGCTTGAGTTTATATCCCAACAACACAGACATAAAAGTCATCAAAAGAGTAAAACTAACCCCAAGCACACAGAAAAGAGATCCTGAGGTTATAGTTTGGATGCAGGTGGTGAAATTAGATGAGGAAGCCAGTGGCCTCAAGGACAATGTGTTAAGACTTGGAAAAGGAACAGAGTCCAGTCAGAAAGTAAGAATAAGGGATGCTATGAATAGTATTCATATGATCTCCCACACTCAAAGTAAAGTGCATTTGAAATTCAAGGAAAACATTGTACAAAAATTTATAGTCTAGACATCAAGTAAACTTTAAGTGTCAACATAAAGACCCTAGTCAAGGATAAGGAGGGGAAACTCACTTTGATTCTATGCACAAAGGTTGTAAGTGAAAAAACAGTGACATTAAAATTTTGGAAAAGACAGTATTCTGGTTAACATTGGCTGTCAAATTGACACTGCCTCTTCAGGATCATCTGAAGAGAGTCTTCAGTAAATAATTGTGTTTATCAGGTTGGTCTCTGGAGATGTCTGTGAGGTATTGTCTTAATTGTTGTAGAAGGGTCCAGCCTACTGTGGGTAGCACCATCCCTAGGCAGATGATCCTGGATTGTATAAGAAAGCTAGCTAAGTATAAATCAGTGAGCTAGCCAGGCAGTGAGCCAGCAGTTTCTCTATGGCTCCTGCTTCAGGTTCCTGCCTTGACTTCCATCAGTGATGGACTGTGACCTGGAAGTGTAAGCCAAATATAACCTTTTCCCCCAAGTTGCTTATGGTCAGAACGTTTCATCACAGCAACAGAATGAAACTGAAACAGATCGTAATATTTATGCTAACATGATTACATTGTCATATTTTCAAAATTTCAAATGAAGTTACAACACTGCCTCAATTATGGAAAGTGGGGAGTAAATATTATCAATCTTGATAAAATACAAAGATACGGCACACAGAACTTGAAAATAGCATGCATGGTTCAAATATATTCTTTTCAAGGATGGGTTCAGCAAATGAAAAAGGCTGACAAAATGGATAAAGCTTCAAAAGGGGCTAATTAGAGAACCTGAAAAACCCAGCATAATTATGGCTTCTTGGACAATGGGAATTGGTGTAGGTGTGCTGAACCCTTGGCTTTCATAGCAAAGTGGTTGGAAAAAATCAATATCAAGGCAGCAAATTACTTAAGAACATGGGACTAACCAGCAGAAAGATAAAATGCAAGTGGACAAAGGGGCTGTCTTCTGGAATGGGGTTCAGGGCTGGGTCAGAGGCCTTTTACCACTTAAGTTACAGTTTTAAATTTTGCTCAAATATTGCTTTGATAAAATTATTTATTGAAATTGGTTACTGAACTAAACTTTGAATGTCTTCCCCAGATATGGCAAGTATAGGAATTTACTAGCATCCTGGAATCCCACCTCCACTGAGCTATATACATACCACTTAAAAATTGCAATGAGTCAATCTTTCCTGGCAATTCCTCAGTCACCTCCTTTAGTCGGCAGATACATTCTGGAACATGCCCTGTAACTAGGTGCAGGGGAACAATCCATCTTGAACTGGACAGCAATTTTTGTCAATGATAATTAAGGATAATCACATATTTAGAATTGTGTGCCTATGTGTGATTGGGTGGGCATGGTTAAAATCAGATGCATTGTGGGAAAAGATGTGTGTAGTGAAGAAAAGGTTACATAACCAGAGCCCATCAATCAAAACAGAGGTTCACCCATATCCCACCCCTAGAAACCACTCCTCTCTCTCGACCCTCAAAGGGAGGTCTCAAGAAGTAGTCCAGCAACCTTGACCAACTTCATTCTTATTCCACTGCCCCCTTGTATATGTCTAACCTTGAATATCACTTTAAATAAAACTCTGTGATGCTGTGATATTTGTATTTGTAGTCTCAATTCTTTGAATAAGACACCAAAAACATGGCTATACCTTGTTCTGGCTTGCTTTCCGTTGCTGTGGTTAACACCATGACCAAAATCAACTTGAAGAAGAAAGAGTTTGGAGTCCATTTTGAGGGAAATCAGGACAGGAACTCAAGCAGGAACTTTCAGGTTGGATCTCAAGCAGAGACCACAGAGGAATGCTGCTTACTGGCTCATGCTAAGCTAGCCTTTTCACATAGCCAAAGTCTGCCTGCCTACGGATGGCTCCACCCACAGTGGGCTGGGTCCTAATACATCAATTAGCAATTAAAAAAATGCCCACAGACATGGCCAATCTGATAGGGGCAATTCCTCTGTTGAAGTCCCTCTTCCTAAGTACTTCAAGTTGACAACCAAATGAACTAGGATATACCTGGTCCAGACAAGACAACCAGTCACTGATAGGCCGGTGTCTGTGGAATATTGATGTATAATCAGGATGCATATGTACACTTTTGCACATACATACATATTTGTCTTTTTGTTGTTGTTGTTGTTGTTTTTCAGAGCTGAGGACAGAACCCAGGGCCTTGCACTTGCTAGGCAAGCACTCTACTACTGAGCTAAATCACCAACCCCCATATAGAATATATAATCTACCACATAACTCCCCTCCTTCTCAAGCTTCATGGAGACACCAGCCTTTGCCTAAATGTCTTTCATTCTAATCCATATATTTAGATTTAAACCACACATTCAGATCTTTCTGTCATCATCATTCCAAGAACTACTGTGCCTCTTTTTTGGGTTGCAATTTCATCTGAGATTAAAACCTTTCATCTTGGAGGTAAGCTTGTTAAGATACTGAATGGTAACGGGAGGCAAAACATTTTGTCCTGAAGGAAAGCTCCTTAACACAGGCAGTAAGCAACTCAAAGGCTTCAGGGAGTCCCAGATTCATTAGGCCTTCAGGCAACTGAGGGAAAAGGGCATTTGTCTTAGTTTACAATTCCAGGTCACAGTCCATCACTGCAAGAGCAGAGAGAATGCATGCATACTGTTCTCAGCTCCCTCTCCACTAATACAGGAGGAAATGGTGCTGCCCACAGCATCTGGGTCTTCCCATTGCAATTAACATAAGACAATCCCCTACAGATTTGCACACACGTCAACCTGATATAGACAATTCCTCACTGAGACTCTCTTCTCCATGATTCTAGATTGTGACATGTAAATAATGGAAATAAACCATCTCTGTTGTGGTTAGGATTAGATAATAAAGTCAGTTTAAAGCATTGCTTGTCAGGTACTGAGCCCTCATTTTTACATATCATATGATGGTATTAGGATCTCATCCATTAACGTCTGGATGGGATCCATTATAATTCATTAACAAGCTTAAATTAATATACCCTTCTTGTGAAGGTAGATCAATGATTCTTTGACTCAGTATAACACATAAATATGTATTTTTTAATTACCAAGCTTGTGTTATTTGATAAGTTTTCCCTAGAGTTGAAGATATTATGCCAAGGTCTTGAAGAGATGGATTGTAAATTTTATCTTTATCCCAGGATGTCAGATGATGAAGCAAAATTTGAACAGAAAGCAAATGTGATGTGTTCTCATTTCTACATGAAACCCAAAATGGCTAATCCCATGGAAGCAATGTGGCTGCTGCTGGGGGCAGGAGATTGACTAGTCATGGTTTAAGGGGTCAGTGTTTTAGCTAATGGAGAGAAATATCTTCTGACCAGAAAGCATGGTGCCAACATCTAACAATACTGTATTACATAATTAAAATTTGACATAGATCTTACATTGTATTCTCATCACAAAATAATAACATCGACACCAGCAACAACAACAAAGGAGAGTGAGGAGACTTTGGAAGGCAAAGGGAATGATGACGGCCTTGGTGGCGGTGAGTTCGTGAGTGCATATTTATCCCTAAATTCAAAAGTTTATATAACACACATACAGATTCTTATAGTTGATTGTATCTCAATCAGCGGTTATGCAACTGGTTGAGAAAGTAACTCTGAGGACTTCTATCAAGATATTATTCCGGCATATAGAAGACTTTTAAACAATATTTATTACCCACTCCCTAGGTAGAATGTAAAATTAATCTTACCACTGAAAGAACCTGTTTCCCACATTTCCTTTCTATTGGCACTTAAATCAGCTCTTTAGATTTGAACTGACACAGCAGCCAAACCTAACTGTCTGTACTTATTAAAATGCAATCTAGTTTTTAATGGGATCCTGACATTTAATAACTTCTTAGCCTATGTCACCATTATCATAAGCCTTACAAGTCGTCCTCATGAATAGTTGGATAACACCTGAGCGAGCATACATTTAATACAGCTCTACTGCCTGTTAGGGTTCCATTTGGGCAAAGGAAAGAGACCACTTAGTTACTTGGTCAGCTGCTGTAAGGAAACTAGTTCAGAACCTATGCAACATGATAGTTGGGGTGAAACAGAAATCACCAAGCACTATTATTGTGGGTCTCAGGTTTCACTATATATATATTATAAAAATGAATTTCAGCAGATGGAAAGCCATTGTAGAGAAAAATTAGCAAAAGACTGTGAGAAGCTTATGATAGTGTAGAAATATTTACTATAGGAGGAAAGCAGTATTCTGAAAGAGGACTGTGTGGGAGCTGGGGTCCCTGGGCTCTGAGTTGGTACCTGTCCTGCATAGCTATTTTTGTCAACTTGATAGAAGCTAGAATTATCTTGGAAGAGGAACCTTGATTGAGTAAATGCTTCCATCAGATTGCATTTTAAAAGTCTGTAGGGCATATTCTTGTTGAATGGGTTAATGTGGAAGGGTCCAGCTCATTGGTGGTCCCACTCTTGGGTAGGTAGTCCTGTGTTTATAAGAAACCAAACTGTGCAAGCCAGGAGCAGCAAGTTGGTAAGCAGTGCTCCTTCATGGCCTCTGCTTCAGTTCCTGCCTTCAAGTTCCTGTTTGAATTTCTTTCCTGACTTCATAATAGACTATAAACTGTAAGTTGAAATACAACACCACCACCCCCGCCACCGCAGCAAGATACTTTAGCCATGTTGTTTTATCACAACAATAGAAAACCCGAGACAGTGCCCCTCCTCTATGGACCACAGACCCACAGACCTCTGAGGAGGGTACTAGGAGATTGAGAAAATACTGAGAAACACCTGCAAAACTCTCAACAACAACAAAAAGGAAGCTAACAGGAAGTAGGTGGTACTGACAGGAAGCAGAAACAATTGGGATTCAGTCCAAGGACTATTATGACTTCCTTCTTTCTTCAGATTCCTGGTCTCTTTGGTGACCCCTATGGACAAGTATTGACAAGAAATGAACTGAGCAGAGGGAAATACTTCATAGCCCCTTCCCCAGCACTCAGCAGAGCAAAGAGTGCACAGTGGTGAATTGGGAAGAAGACACCAGTTATTGGCAGCTGTGCACCTGTGGTGAGTTTCCTAGAGCCCCACCCTAGGAGCTGGACTATGCCTGGGAACTTCTTCCCCAGAAATTACCATTGGCCAGAGAGAGGTTTTTTTTTTTTTTTTTTTTTTTTTAACCATGCTTTCACCATTAGCAGAAGACAACCCACATCCAATGACTGGTCACAGAATGCACAGATGCCTAATGGCTAATCTTCATCAACTTGTTGTACCTGGGAACAGAGACCTTCATTTGAAGAATTGCCTCCATTAGCTTGGCCTGTGAGCATATCTGTGGGACATTTTCTTAATTGACAACTGATGTAGGAGGGCTTAGACCACTATGGGTGGTGCTGTTCCTACATAAGTGGGCCTAGGCTATATAGGACAGGTGGATGAACAAGCCAGAGGAGGCAGGCAGTGAGCAGTGTTCCACCACAGCTTCTGCTTCAGTTCTTGCCTCCAAGTTCCTGCCGTGGCGTCTGTCCTGGTTAGTTTTTATTTGTCAACTTGACACAACCTGGGCACATCAATTGAGAAACATTTCTATCAGATTGGCCTGTAGACAAGTGTGTGGGGATTTTTCTTGATTGATGGTTGATGTGGATGGTCCAGTAACAGAAAGCAAAGAAAACACTACTCTTGTCATATGCAGGAAAACTCTGAAGGTCTATCCCTGTGCTCAGGTCTCTCACATGATCAGTTAAAAGCTCTAGCACTCACATCTTAGCTTGATTTTGTCCTCTTTTGTCTGGCTGCCTTCAAGATGTCATCCCTGTGGGTGCATTGCCTGTGAAGGCCAGAAAAAGGAATCAGACCCCATGAAGTAGAGTTAGTGGTGGTTTTGAGCCACCCAATGTGGGTGCTGTGAACTGAACTTGGGTATTCAGCAAGAACCACATATTCTCTTGACCACCTCTCCAGCCCCTGGGTAATATTTTTGTAATTAATATTATTCTCTTTGATTTCTTGTTATGCTAAAACTTTGGATATTATAAAGTACATGCCAATGGCTCAGACATTTTTGCCATACATTTTTATGATACATCATGATCAAATGGGTCTTCCTCCCCAAATCAGACAGTTCATCTCCTAATTTTAATTAAAGAAACACAGTATATGGCTCTGTTGTTTGCAGCACACCATCTGATAGCATTTTGCCAAACAGTTGAAGTATTTCGTTTTTAAGATTCTGAAATATGTCTTCTGGTCTATTTGTCTTTAGTTTCACAACTTTGGTGATTTCATAGCATAGGATAGAAATACTCTCTCTGTTTTCTGACAGAGTGTAATTAGGATCAGGTAATAAAGCCCTTAAAAGTTGGAGAGTGTGCAGAGTGTGCCTAAGTGTTTACAGCATCCTTTAGGCTGTCTTTCACTCAGGCATGTCTCACACCTTGAAGCATTGGTGGTCTGTATTTTTGCAAAATTTTCCTACTCACCTGAATTTCACACTTTACAGCTGAATTTGTTTAATGTATTTTCTCAACATTTTAATATTCTCTTAGGATTCTGCCCCCCAGGGGCTGAGTGCTTCTGTCCCAAGGACTTGCTGTGGAAGTGGAATGGACTGAATATTTCTGTCCTGGTTGAGGGCTGCTGTCTTGGGGCCTTACTGTGGAAGTGGGATGGACTGAGTGATCCTTTAATAGAGACGGTGTTCTGGTCTCAGGGACTCACTGTAGAAGTGGATGGACTGAGTTTTCTTGTCTTGGGACTGAGTGCTCCTGTCTTAGGGACTTAATACTTCTGCCCCAGGGACTTGCTGTGGAAATGTTATGGATTCTGGAAGCTTACAATACTTTATCACCTTTATGAAAATTTTCTTTTCAGTTCTTAAAGAACAGTGCTGCATTTTCTGATGGTGCATCTCCATTCTTTCTTCGGTGTGTTCCTTTTATTTGTGTGTGTATGTGTGTGTGTGTGTGTGTGTGTGTGTGTGTGTGTGTGTGTGAAGATTTTGTTGAACTGCAAATGCTGGGAAGCATTTATCAGTTTTACCTGAGAGGTTGTTATGCAGATGGTGTGAAATAAACTAGGGATTAAAACTCCTCCACATTAATATTCATCAACCCAGACACCTCCAGCATATCTGCTCTCTCCAGGGCCAAGCAAAGGAAGCTGGGTGGGTACCATGACTGCTGGGTATCCTTCAGTTAGTCATTACTAATTACGTAATTATCAGCCCAGTTTTCCCTAAAGGAAAAAGCAATGTGCTGGAATGATCAATGTGGGTGGAAATGAAAAACTTCTAGGTGTGAAAAGATGCTGATTTTTCTACAGATGCACCTCTGCCTTCTCGAAGCTCCCCGGGATCTGCAGCTGATCACATAATCATCTCCTGTCTTGCTTGATTTATTATTTATCGAGTGTCTGTGTGTTTTAAGCATTAACTAGATTTTATGCTGCTTCAGGGAAGACTCAGTCTTGCCTTTCACCTCCTTTTACCCTTGTCTAAATATCCCAAAGCAGTAAGTTCAACTCTGCAGGGATACAGGCTTCTGGCCAATTAGTCTAAAATGTGTAGCAGCCAGCTTCAGCTGCCAAGCAGGCAACCCAAACCTTCCTTTGAAATCCAACAATTGATTTAGCTTCCATTGCACTGGGTTGGTGACTTGGATTGTGCTATGTTGAGCATCATTTGGTCCCATCTGGGCTTGCTTGTATATCTGTGATCACCTTAGTTCTTCTGTGGAGATGACATGTCCAGGGACTGGCTACATCCTATAGAGAGCACCAAGAAACAGAAGGGACTCAGAAGAGGCAGCTGAGGTCATGGCTCCTCATTACAGACACTCTGTTTTGATGGACCAATAAAAAAAGCACATTGTAGAGGGAGATGGTACAGAAGGAATAATTAACATTTTCAAACTGTCTCTAGCAGGTTTGAATTACTCATCATATATTATAGTTTAATAATCTAAAATATATAGTGTGATAATCTAAAAAGTACCCCATTTCCCTGGCTTTCTTTGGTGTGGTAATTATTGACATAAAAAACGAAAAGAAAGAAAAGAAGCTATGTCTGTGACCTGGGCATGTAGTTGGTGACATCTGTTCTCCTATTTCTCTCCACATTTTCCAGAAAAGAAGTCCTAGGAATGACCCATACTGTTAGAAGGGCTGTCGCACCAGTACAAGGACAGCTGTGGCCTGGGCACTGATTCCTATGGTCCTGGTGGGGGAGCTGTGAAATGAACCACAACCAGCCTTCTCTCCTAAGCAATGAGCCTGCCAGGCCACACCCATGCCTGCCAGGCCACACCCATGCCTGCCAGGCCACACCCATGCCTGCCAGGCCACACCCATGCCTGCCAGGCCACACCCATGCCTGCAAACTTATCTCCTGTGCTGTTCTTAGAGGCATGTGACATTGCATGAAACTTCAGGGTCTTAGAACACAGAAAACCTTGAGTCACCCCATGATCTTAGGATAGCTAACTAATTTCTCTGAGCCATAATTTTCTCATCTATCTCTGTGTTAATCCCAGAGTTGCTTTGAAGGTTAAATAAAGAGCATGAATTTACCCCTGGCACATTAGGCTTCTGATACATGTCCTTGGCCATTCTTTGTCTTATCTGCTTGGATTGTACTGAATTTGGTGGTGTTGTTAAGGTTGGCCTTTCTCTTCTTTTTCCTGCTAGAGAGAGGTTTGTTTGGTTTATTTTGAGATGGGTCTCATATAGTCCAGGCTGGTCTCAAACCTACTATGAAGCTGAGGATAATTTTGAACTTCTGACCCTTCTGCCTCCACTTCTAGAGTTTTGATACTTTGGAACAGGATAATCTACTTACAGTGCCAGCCACCCTGTCTCCCAACACAGGAACACAAGGCCCAGTCTCCATGTGTTTTCTTCCCACCCTTCACAGTTAGGCTTAAATGCTACCATCTGTCCCAGCCCTCATCCTCAGGTGCAGCTGTGCTCCCCCATGGAACGCCTGTCACGTGTTTAGAGCGGTCACTGTGAGCAGTCTGCTCAGGTTCAGTGCTAGACTTTTGATGCCAGGCATTGCATTTTAATCATAGTGAAGCAACCGGTGGATGGAGACTGTCTCCTGTCTTCTCTCTGGTCCTTGTCCCACGCTGCCTCAAGAATGGGGTGAGGCAGACATGAAAGGGAAAACAAGGCTCACTCTACTTTGCCACGCCAGGATAACAACTTGAAAGTGAGAACTTCAAGACCCTCAGGGGCAACAGGATGCCAATCAAGAGAGGTCAGTGGGGTCACAGCCCTCAGTTCCATTCAGGCTTCAGGGTGCCGACCAAGAGATTGTATTACAACGCCAAAGCTCTTAGAGGGCTCTAGAGCGCCAACCAAGAGCACGCCTGGATAGAGCAGGGCTCTAGAAAGCAGCCAACGCCAAGAGAGTGTGACCGCCAGCAGCAGTAAGAAGCACTGGGAGCCTCCGAGGGTCCTTCTCCGAGTGAGTTCTCTGCTTGGGGCGAAGACTTGGGTGCAGAGAGCTGTTGGGTCAATCTCTGGTGCTGCTTTTTCTTCCTCTTCCACTGAGCTCTTGCCACTTCTGCCTTTTGTCCGGGAAGCTCCAGAGCATCTGAATTTATGGGGTGTCATTTAGGTCCCGATTAAATGTGGGTATAGAAATATGGTTCGAAATGGGCCATCTGGGAAAGCGCCACCAGGAGTTTCCTTTGGTGATTGTGGAGGCCTGTCCAGGTTGCCACCTGGTGGGTTAGTGTGCCCGCTCTAACTGCTGTACAGCCGGGAGGGGTTTGTTTCCCTTGTGGCTCTCTTGCCTTCAGGCGGGGCTTGGACTTCACACCCCATCAAGAGTGCGGAATCCAGCTGGAAACTCCTCATGGCAGAGGCAGGGGTGGGGTGGGGGGACTTTGGTCCCTAAAAAAGATGTTCCTTGGTATTTGACTAACGGGAGATCAGCATCTCCACCACCAGCTACTGCTCCAGCTATATCCAGAGAGAAAACCAGCCATTCACAGCTTCCAGTGGGCCATTTCTTCACTGAAGTGCTGTTGCATTCTTTGGTTGCAGTGTTTTAAACCCTGGTGTTGATACAGGACAGCCCTCAAAGATTTTCCTTGCTCTTGTGAGGGAATACCACATACTAAACAAAGAGAAGGGTTGAGAGCGCCCTCTGCACATGAGTAGGCATCTTGACCTCAATCTCTTAGTGCTAGCATCTGAAGGGATGTCCACAGTGCTTGTATGAGTTGCTTTTAAGTCTTTTTTGTCTTTGGAAAGCTTACCTATTAGTATCTGATATTTGCCTCTCAGTCATATAAACCTGAGCTTTGAAAGTGTGAAGTAGATGCACCTCTCTAGATTCACCCCTAAACACAACCTCTTGATGTTTGTTCAACATTGATCCTGTACATTGGTCTTCAGGACCTTGGCAAAAGTCCTTCTGTGTGGTCACAGGCTTGAATGTGTCCCTGTCTCAGGATCCTTTCCTTGAGTGATTGGGTGAGGTTCCCAGGTCCTTGACTCCTCTCTGATGCTAGAGGTATATGAATGTCAGGATTTATGGTAGCCTTACATCTACAGCCCAGGCTCCTGGGAGGAGCACATGTGAAGATTTGCCTTCAGGATCAACACTAGGGAAGGCCTTCCTGACAGTGATTCCAGCGCAACCAGAGATTTCAGCATAAATGCCTGGGCTCTGGTAGCCTCAGCAGCTAGGCATGTCTGCTTGTCTTCCACATACTTAGGAGGCAAGTTGAGTTAGAGAGATGGCTTAGATGGTAAAAGTGCTTGCTCAATGAACTTGATGGCCAGAGTTTGATCTCCAGGACCAGTGGTGGGAGGAGATGACTCTCACAATTGGTCCTCTGACCACTGTTCATGTGCTATGACACAATAGAATCCACAGTGGTGTGTGTGTGTGTGTGTGTGTGTGTGTGTGTGCATGCACATGCACACACACACACACACACATGAGCATGTACAAGCACACACGTATGCACAGACACTATATATATATATATATATATATATATATATATATATATATGTTATTAATAAGTGAAATAGAATATTAAAAAAAGAGATGCAATGGTGAAAAGCAAGGAGGAGACTTACTTCATGTGGCCATATTGTGCAGAGGAACAGATAAAGGGGTCCAATGGCCCCAAGCCCATCTCAGGGGCACTGATTAGAGTTTTATGCTTAAATAGAGGAAGAACTAGGGGATGGAGCAAGAGGTCTGCATAATTAATCACCCCCATTTTGGTGTGGTTTGGCTGGTTATTGTCTTAGTAAGGCAGTCTAAAGAAGTCAATTGGGTTCCTGCGAGACAGCTGACCGCCCCTGCCTTGCAGCCTTGCCTTGGTGCATAATCACTATCATCTGAAGCCTAGTCCTTCTCCATAGTCCTGGCTGTTCCTAGGACCTATGGTGACAGCAGCCTTAAAGGGGGATCAGCCAGTTTGGACAGACATCTGATGGACATGCTGGCCTGCAGAGGTCTGCAGGTGACCTAAAGTAAAGGAAACTGGAGCAAAACAAAGGCTGAGATGCCAGGCCTCACTTGTGAGCCCAGCTGGGAAGCTGTATGCTTTTTACCATTGCAGCTTGCGAGCACGTGCTTACCACTAGCCAACGAGATTATCCACCCAAGTAGGAAATAGACATTCCCGAATGTCTCCATGAAAGTCCTAGTTCTCTGAGGACCTGAGAGTCTCCCTATGTAACTAGTTTTCCGGGAATGAGATCAGCAGCTATGGGCATAGTCAGCTGCTCTGAACCCTAAAGCTGCGAGAACATTCTAAACCTAATGGAATAGTTACCAAGCTAACTGGTCCACAGGTGCCAGGACAGTGGAGAGCCCTCTCGTAGGCATCTACATATCAAAACCATGAACCCTAGACACCAGGTGAGGGTGGAAGTGGGAGTTCTCAGATCCTTGGAAAAATGTGTTTATAGCCAAGTTTTGGACTAAGGATCATATTTCCCAGGAGACTGCTGCTATCTCCTTCCCTAGGAGCAGAGAAATTGCTATTTCCTTAATATCCCTGCTCTGGGAGGAATGGGTATTTGACCTTCAGCACTGTTCCCTAGTCCTTCAGCATCCCAGGGCCTGATGGGAGCCATGAGTGGGCCAGCACATCTTTTGTTATTACAGCTTTAAAGAGATGAAGATAAAATGCATAGAGATGAATCCTAGAGTCCCAGCCATCAGTCCAGCATGGTGCTTTTGGTTATTGTCACTCTTCCCTCACCCCTGTTTGGTCTGGTTCTATCTCTGCCCAGCGTAGCGGCTCTATTGATTTGGTGACTGAAGCAAGCTTGCACAGGCTTCTTCAGAGCACATGCTTGGGCGGCCAGAGATGCCACAGGCAGCCACAGTGCAGTTCATTCAGTGTAAGGCTGGGAGCTCATACATTGGGAAGGTACTACTGAAGCTAGTATAAATGCACAGAGTAAATACACAAATCTGTAGAATTTTAGCATAAGTAAGTTGTATGGAAGTCTTGTTTGATTGTTTGTCTCTGGGAGCTAGGGATACAGCACTATTCAGGTAGTACACATTTACTATCTCTCAGGTTATTTCCTGCCTTGCACATTTCTCTAGATTCCACATCTCTCCGAATGGGCAGAGTAGTAAGTTGCCTGCAGCATCTTGATATTATCATCGCTAGTTTGATTGGGCAGTTCTCTGTCTCTGTCTCTGTCTCTGTCTCTCTGTCTCTGTCTCTCTCTTTCTATGTATGTATGTATGTATGTAAGTGTACATGTGCAGATTCATGTGCACATATGTGCATGCATATGTGGAAACATTTCTGGCTATATTTATGTCAACTTGACACAAACTATAGTCATCTGAAGAGGAAACATCAATTGAGCAAGACTGTAGGGAATTTCTTAATTAGTGATTGATGTGGGAGGGCCCAGTCTATTGCTGGGTAGGGATGTTACTGGGCTGGTGCTCCTGGGTTCTGTAAGAAATCAGGCTGAACACACCATATGGAGCAAGCCAGTAAGCAGCACTCCTCCCTGGCCTCTGCATCGGCTCCTGCCTCCAGTTTCTGCCTTGTTTGAGTTCCTGTCCTGGGTTCCTTTAGTGAGGACTACAACGTGTAAGTGTAAGCCCAATAATCCCTTTCCTCCCCAACTTGCTTTTTGGTCATGGTGTTTTGTGGCAGCATAGAAACCCTAGCTAAGACAGAGGCCAAAGGTTAACCTTGAGTGTTGTTCCTCAAGATATTATTACCTTCTTTTGTGAAACAGGGTCTCTCATAGACTTGGAACTCAGCTAAGCTTGCTGGACATTGAGACTTAGGGATCACCATGTCTTGGGATTCCAACCATGAACTGTTACACTCAGTTTTCTTACCTGGGACATGGAAGTCAGACTCAGGGCTTCTTGACTACACAGCAAAGCACTTTGCCAATGGGGCCACCTCCCCAGCTCCCAGACAGTCACCTCTGAGCAGAATCTGTGCGGCTGATTCCTAAGAACAATGGAGACTTCTCTGCTAGTATCCGCAATACATGGGGTGACTCACCGAGGCCTTGGCCTCCCCCATCCCCCAACACAGCTGTCAAACTGCTGAAATTGTGCTGCCTGGGGCCCAGACTTAGCTTCCACATTCATATTTAACATCTTCTTCCAGGGGGCACTTGTATACCTCCCTTCTTGTGGCTTAGATATCAGCTTCTCTCTGTTCTCTGAAGCTCCTGCTCCCTAAGCCTTGTAGCTCTGGCCAGCCTCCTCACTCCCAGCCTCTGACTTTCCCTCATCCTTCCAGGCTTTCATGCTCCCTCTCCTGTCTGATCCAGCTCAGCCTCACACTTGCAGTGAAGCCCTTCCCTCACCATGTCCCTCCTGCACATCTCTATGGCTTTCTAACTGTGGCATTGAATGATGGACTTTTGGCATTGAATTCTATTCTGACTTTAATTATTTAGAGTTGTTACATGCTAATGGTGATACACCAAGCCAAATGCGGCAGTGCCCTCCTCTTGTTTGCTGTCTAATGTTTGATTCACACTGGACATTTAATTCTCGAGTGTTGACTGGCCTGTTGATTGATGGTAGGCATTTAGCACCCCTCTTTGTGCTCTTATTGAGACCACTGTGAGTGCCATGAATGGGTCTGTGCCACCCTCGCCTTCAAACAGGTCAGTAGATGTGGCAGTCTTCTTGGTACTTCAGCTTGCTATACATTTGACATGTGCAGTACTTGTCTTGGAAATTTTAAAGCGACTTATTATCTGTGCAGTTCCTTCCAATCCATTCCTTTGCACCTGAATTGTATACATTCATGAAACATCAAAGAAGAAGAATTTCAAACCACACAAGATCTTACAAGTTAGGTAAATTGCACATCACTAGGACATGGGTATTTTTGGATCAGTTATTATTATTTTATATAATTTATTTCAACTGTGATTTTTTTTAGCATATACTTTGAAGTGAGCTTAAAATATTCTCCTAACAGCCCCATTTAATCAGTCCATTGCAAAAGAAGAAATGTTTCTGTGGTCGCAGCTATGTCCCAGATGCTGCTTTGTGGGGAGGGAACAGAAATGGAGGCATAGGCATGACTCAGCTCTCCAGGTATTACCCTTACCATGGAAAATCCTGAACTGCCTCTGAGTCAGTCTACACTGCAACAGCTTTGTGGAGGGTATGCCAGGTATTGTGCTAGCAAAGGAGTTCTGCTATATGGACCATGAGATGGTAGCCATTGTGTCCTTTCTGTCTGCCCAAACCAGATTCCATGCTGATCTATCTGCCTCTCACATGGACAGGTGCTGAGAAAGCATCTGTGAAAAACACATGCATGGACCTCTTTCCTATGCACATGAATTCCTATTAGTATGACACTGGGGAAAATTATTTTAAGCGTCATGCTTGTCACTGTATGAAGACAAAGTATTAAAACTCCTATGATATCTGACATACCATGGGAATGAGTGGGATTCATCTGCAGCATCTCCTCTGGTGAGACATTCTTCACTTGGGTGTGCTTTGCAGTCACAGGAGCATCTCACCACATGTGGTTGGAGGCTGGTCTCTTCTTACCAGCCCACATGGCAGCATCTGGAATGTGAGCTCTAGAATATTGCAGAAGTATGGCTTGTAAGATTTTATTTATTAGTTAGTTGATGTGTACAAGTGTTTTGCCTGCATGCATGCCTATGCATCACATGTGTGTAGTGCCTACCGAGGCCAGAAGAGGACGTAGGATTCCTTGGAACTAAAGTAACAGACAATTGTGAACTGCCACGTGGGTTCTGGGAACCAAACCCAGGTCCTCAGCAAGAGTAGTAAGTGCTCTGAACCTCTGACCCATCTCTTTAGCCCCAAAAGTATGGCTTGTAAAGAAGGGGCCCAATGAGAACAAACAGGGGTGAGGCCAGAAGAGTGGCTGATTGAGTTCTGGTGAGGGTCAGCCCCCTACTCCTCTCCCTAGTCCTTAATGCATGGACTCCCCACAGCCCCTAATCACTGGGGGAACCAGCAAAGATAGCTCCCCTAGTTTTCTTTAGGTGGTTGTGATAAAATGCCCTGACAAAAGCAACTTAGAAGAAAAGGGTAAATTTGGGTCACAATTCCAGGTTACAGCCCATCATTGTGGGGATAGAAAGGCAGCAGGAACCTGAAGCAGCTGGTCCCATCCACAGTCCAGAGCAGAGAGGAACAAAGGCATGCATGCTTACTTGTGTTCTGCTTGCCTTCTCCTCTTTATACAGTCTAGGGCCAGAACTTGGGGTATGATGCCATCCACAATTGTAATAATCAAGAAAGTCCCCTACATAAATGCCAGTCTAAGCAATACCCACTCCAAGAATCTTCTGAGGCAATCCTAGGTTGTGTCAAGTATTTGAATTAATCATCAGAGTAACCTATTAATACAATGATCCCTCCACCGTTTCCCCAGCACCTCCTTGCCTGGCCTGCTCTGGCTATATACCCAAGAGGTTCTGGTTCTCTAGTCTCCTAATCAACAAGGAGGAACTGGACAGGAGCAGCTCTGTGTTATCCCGCTTTGATCACCACTAGTTATATATCAGAATAACAACTAAGTACTTGTAGGCAGGCCTTCTTAAGCTTCCACTTGTGGCCACCTTTCGCTCAATAAATTTTTTACATGACCTCCAGGATATAAACTTCTTATATGAACCAAACATTCACTGATATTTGATCATAATTTATTGGCACATGTATGATTTTACCACTTAACTACAGATAAAAGTAATTTTGCATGCATCAGTGCTTGGAAGAGAAATGTGCCCCATGTGTTCAGGTTTTTAAATAGTTAGTTCCTAGTTGATGGTACAGTGTGGGGAGATTTATTTAGGTGGTGCAGGCTTGCTGAAGGAAGTACATCACTTGGGGGAAGGCTTTGAGATTTCACAGCCATGTTCCGCTTCAGGTCACACTGTGCTTTGTGTCTGTAATTGAGAATGTGAACTCTCAACTTCCTGCTCTGGCCACATGCTCCCATGCCTCCCCCACCATGATGGTTTCTCCTGAAACATAAGCTAAAATCAACTCTTTCTTCTATGAGTTGCTTTTGGATGTCGTGTTTTAGCAAACCAATAGAACAGTAATTCATATGTACATTGATGATGTGGATATGTTCATTGGTGTGACATGATACAACCCAAAGGTTTACTAGCACGGTACTTACATGCTAAAGAATGATGCTAAGAGAAAATACTCCAAGTCCCATTTTCTGTCATCAAACTGTTTCTGTAAGAGCAGAAAACTTTGTCAGTACAGCAAAAGCAGTTCAGTTTACAATGTGGAATAGTCTAGAATCCGAGACAAGGGGTTTCAGTGTTTGTGGGCATTGGGTGGTATGCTGGCTCACATAGTGGGAAGTCACACTCAGAGCTAAGTAGTACATTGCAATATAGGTATGGACAGCCACAAACACCCTAGGTTCTTAGGAATGTGAATTATTCCTTCCCTTATTCAGTCACATTGTTCCATGTGGGGCAGAACCCACATCCTATCTCTGACTCATTAGCACCTCATTGTGAATAGTGTGGGCATGATGGTCATAATAGCTGAGGGCAGAGTTCCCACTGGGAAAGGTATGACGGCCACGGGTCCTCCCTAAGGCCCACAGAGGCCAAAAGAAAGACTCAAATAGAGCTCTGTTGCCCAAATCACAATTGCCCAGATGTCTCTGAGTGTTCACAATTTGAGTACTTGCTATGCTTTCAAAAATTATTGAATTTTATTAAATAATATATAAAATATAATTATTTATATATACATAATAGCATATTTATATAATTTACATAATATAATACATCTATTAATTCAAATATCACAACACACACATGACAGAGAGAGAGACAGACAGAGACACAGAGAGAGAGAGACAGAGAGAGAGACAGAGAGACAGAGAGAAAGAGAGAGAGGTTGGGGGAAGAAACCCATGTCTCAGTTAGGGTCACTATTGCTATGATGAAACATCATGACCAAAGGCAACCTTTAGGCTCAGATATCCTCAAATGAGGTGGGAACCTGGAGGCAGGAACTGATGCAGAGGCCATGAAGGGGTGCTGCTTACTGGCTTGGTCCTCATGGTTTGCTCAGTCTGCTTTTATATACTATCAGTCCCGGGGTGGTACCACCCATAATGGACTGGGTCCCCCCATATCAATCACTAATTAAGAAATGTCCTACAGGCTTGCCAAAGCCCTCCCTATTTTATGGAGGCATTTTCTCAATTGTGTTTCTCTCATTTCAGAAGATTTTAGCTGGTGTCAAGTTGACATAAAACTAGCCACCCCACCCTAGCTTTATCTGGTTTCCAAGGCTCCAACCCTTGCTCATGGAAAACACCTCCTCTCTTTCCTTCCTGGAATCTCGATCATGTTCCGTTGTGCAAGTTGCAGTAGAGACATAGAGCTCATGCATGTCTAGAGTACATTAGACAAGGGTTAACTGGAGGCCAGGAATGATGAGTTGGAATAAACAGTACAGAAATGATAAAGCAGATGCACAGAAACCTGTTTGGTATAAACATTTAGGCAAAGACTTTTTTTGCTTTAAAATTGTATCCTAAGAGATAGGAAGATGGTTCAGTAAATAAGAATGCTTGTTCTGAAAGCATAAAGGCCTGAGTTCAAATCCCTAGCACCCGTACAAAAATCCAGGCATAAGTGTGCTTGCCTGTAACCCCAGCATCAGGAAGGAGAGACAGGTGGATCCTGGGAGTTCTCTGGGCAACCAGCCTGGCCAAAATGGTGAATTTTAGGTTCAGTGAAAGACCCTGTATCAAGACGATATGGCAGAGTATCAGTAAAAGAAGCTTACTATCTTTCTTTGGCTTCCACATGCATGCATATAGATCCATACACCCACACACTTATACACATGCTCCCCACATGCATATGCCACACATGCAAATGAAATGGGATTATTTTGTCTTCATAGTAGAAATGCTTCAAAGCACAAGGAACAGCAGGCGTTCTTATGAAGCAAATTAACTGGGACCATTAAATTCCAGCCTCTGGCTCACGGTTCTGGAGGTTTCCAACAAGGACCAGGTGACTTCTGGCTTTGGACCTTTGCTAAGGGCACCATGATGGGATTTTGCAGTGAGGTGAGCAGCTTGCCTCAGAAGCCAGCAAACACAAAGGGAAAGAGAGACACAGGTCTCCCCGTTTCCTTTGAGGTCACACACCAGGAACATCATGACCTTTCTCTAGGCCTTGCCTCTTGAAGACTTTACCATCTCCCATGGACCATGCCTTGAACTTGGGCCTGTAGGGACCATTGTACAAATGACAGAATGCTGTAGTTCTGTGTAGAGGATTCACTTTCCGGACAGCGCTGCAAAAGGTGGTTGGATTTTGGCTTTTGTGGAAGAATAGACTCAAACACTAGCCATAATCTCTTAAAAACTGCATCAACTGAAATGTTCACATAAGCATGAGGTCCACCTGCTCAAGCCCCTCTGCTTTTGTAGATCACAGATGTCTCTGGTTTGGAACAATGGTTATAAGCATCTCCAGTAGTCTCTTTGCTAACTGGAAATTATCATGTCTTCCAGGACAGTGCAATAAAGAAAAAAATGGCATTTTATGTTGACATAATTATTGTGGTTTATTTTCAGGATGTAAATTGTAATGATTCAACTAACTAAATTTAACACAATGTAAAATTACATGCAGTCACTTGAGACAGTGGTACAAGTAAGGGTGTCAGAGAACATGCAAGTTGTAGAGCTTTCAAACTTTCTCCAACCTTTGTGGGCTTTTGTTTTATGTGATACTTTAATTTCATTCAGATAATTTTTCCTTCCTGTAAATTATGTGTTTTTATTGTTTCATACGTGCATATAATGTATTTTGATCAATCCATCCCCAATTTCATCCCCTTGAATCCCTTCCCTATCCCTTTCAAATTCATGTGCTTTTTTTAAAAAAAATTCTTTGTTTCTTTTGAGATTATAATATAGTTATATAATTTCACCCTTCATTTTCCGACCTCAAAACCCTCCCCTATACCTCTCCTTGCTCTGAAATTTATGGCCTCTTTCTTCATTGATATATATGTTTACACACACACACACACACACACACACACACACACACACACACACAAACATCCTCAGTCAGTATGTTACTTGTATACTTGTATGTGTGTTTTCAGGGCCTTCATAGAGAAAGTCCAGTGTCATGAATGTGTTCTCTATTTTGGAGTTATTATTCAGTACAGTTCCATTGACCCCAAATATTACAGGTTATTGCCAATGCTCTTGGTTACTCTCCAGAACTTGATGGTAAGACCCCATTGCTGATGGCATCACATCTACTTGAGTCATAGAACATAGAAAAATCAAACTGGCACTGATCTGGAAACTTTGTCCCTACTGACTAACTCTCATAGTGCCACAAGCTTTTATTTATGGTATTGGAGAGGAAAAATATTAAATGTTCTTATCCAGCTGTTAATCCCATTGAGCTACAATAACATTTGTACAATAGTAGCATGAATGTTATGGAAGTAACCACCTTCTGATTATGTTAAAGGCCTATTCTATAAGACAGAATCATGCCTGCCCTGTTAACTAGGAAACACTTTCTTTTTAGTCCTGGAAATATCATTCAAATTAAAATTTGCATTTAAGTTAATTTTGAAATAGAAAAATGGAATTGCCTTTCTGCCTGCTGCTTGTTTGAAAGCATGCTTTATCTGTGACCACAACCCCATCGTGATAACCATTGTTCTTGAGAAATCTTGAGAATTCTCACCTTGAAGCATGAATTAACCCTCTGATCTTGCTTCAGGATCTCAGTGTCATTGCTTTGTAGAGTCAGGGATCCAGAGTGAAGCCACTGAAATTCATGACAGGCTCTGCTATTTATCAGCAATGGGATCTCGTTCATGAAATCTGACATCACAATACCCACTAATCAGACAGCAAATGAATTCATTGGATCAGGTGAGGTAGCTCAGGGTAGGGCTAGAGCAGGGTCTGACACATGGCAGGGCCTTAGTGAGTTTATATGCTTCTTAATGAACCAAGAGCTAGCAACCTTTCAATGGTACATAGCCTAGCATGGGTTATTGTCCTAGTTAGCTCTAACTAGATAATATGCAGCTCTTGGATTAATACATCTTTAATTTTTATGCATGCATTTCAAGGTAACAAACAGACTTGACTGGGCATGAGAGGTCTTTTTACAGCTTAAGAGAAGTAACTGAAGTGAGATAGTGGGGACAGATGTGGGACAGTGTGCACAAGCATTGTACTGAGCCGTAACTTACACTGAATAGTATTTGGTAAATAAGCCCCTGTTTTCTTTGTTGGGTGAGTGCTGAGTTCTTTCTCTCCCTCTCCAGCACCCCTCTCTAGTATGTATGCAAATTCCAGGAGGTTTCTCATCTCACTTAGCAAGAGATTATAACTTAGGATTTCTTCACTCATCTCTGCAAGTCATAGGAGGGTTACATCTAAGTTTGCTGAAGTGAAGACCAGAGACAGGGCGGCCAGTGCATCCTCTGTGTCCCCACAGGACTCACATAGAATGTTGTTGGTGTAAAGCCCTCAAAACAAAGGGAACAAGAGCCACATATGAGTGTCTGTGGCCCAGGAATGTGGACACAGGCGGTCCTGGGTGACATGCTCTACTGTTGAAATGGTTTGTCATAAAGGTGTATAGATAGACTGCAGCAAAGCAGGGGACACTCAGCCATAGGCTTCAAACCTGCCTAGTAACTGGTGGTGTTATCAGCTTCTGATTTGGTGAAAGAAAGCAGCATGCTAAGGACATTACTTGATAGTCAAAAGGATGTTATGTCATATAGAAGTGGGTCATAAACAACTGTTAAATCTTAGGGGACTCTTTCCTGTAGGATTTCAATTCTCCACACTAGGAAGTGCTAGTCAATCAGTCTGCAGAGTCCTCAACATAGGTGCAGTTCTTCCTTATAATGTCAGTTCACAGAAGTGAAGGGCCTGATGACTGAAGCTCAAATGCACTCTTCATAGGGAGTGGGAAGTAGGGGCTGCCTGTAATAATGGAGGAAGCAGGATTGCTCTCAGAAAATGAATGATCCCATGAACAGACAAAGGCCCTCTGCATTTAGGGGATGGTGCTTGCTGCTCTTGCTCCTTCTCTATGATGATTTTAGTCTCCCTTAATGACACTGAAGGAAGATAAGCAGAGGTATCATATTCTTCTTTGGTGCATATAATCTTTAGGTAAAAAAGGAAACTTCAGAGAAAGCCTTTTCCTGAATTTCCTGGTCCCTGGGCCTCTTGGTCTGAAGCCCAAAGGAGCACATTTTATGGTATTGCTTTCAGAAGCTCAACACATTCGATCAAATTCCAAAGTGTTCACGGAAAATAACTAAGGGCAAGTTGGGCATGCAGGTGTTTCCATCTTTTTTTTTTTTTTTTTAAAAAAAAACCTGGTACTTTTTGAGCTCACACAAAGCACCAGTTGGTGGTTGGCTGTTGGGCATTGTTACTGGTGTGAACTGCTAACCATTGCAAAGAGCTCTTAAGAACCAGCCACAGGCAGAGTTGTTAGGATCAAAACCAGGGCTCTGGGAGACCCAATAAGCTCAGCTATCTACGTCCAGTGTGCCAGTTAAAGTAAGGACAGAGATTAGATTTATCTAATGTGGCCACATCAGAAAGAGGAACAAATAAAGGGATCCAGTGACCCTGAGTCTGTCTTCAGGGTCCTGACAGGAGGTTTAGGTTCTAATAGAGGATAAAAGGTATGCATGACTAAGGAGGTGTGGTCTAAGTGTGGCCCTGCCCACCACAGATCCATTGCTGTCTCAGCTCCAGTCTGTCTCTGATGGTGGTGTGATAAGCTGTTAGAACTGTGTGAAATCTCCTCCTGTAAGGTCAGCTCCTTCTCCAGCTCCATTAGGCTTCAGCTTTTTTCTCACCCCAACCTAAGATTCTAACCCTTAGGATAAATCATTTCAGTAATCTTCATGTCCAACTGTCTCTCTTTAAAAATATCTTCTCTTCCTCAAAGACAGGAACACAGGGAAGTGCCTCCAACGTCATATTATTATTATTATTTCTTCTCCTTCTCCTTCTTCTCCTTCTTCTTCTCCTTCTTCTTCTTCTTCTTCTTCTTCTTCTTCTTCTTCTTCTTCTTCTTCTTCTTCTTCTTCTTCTTCTTCTCCTCCTCCTCCTCCTCCTCCTCCTCCTCCTCCTCCTCCTCCTCCTCCTCCTTCTTGCATATGTCAGATGATGACGATGAACAGATCCAAGATTCTCAGAGGAGGCAGCTTCTCTTGGGTCTAAAACAAATGCCCTGCAAAGTTGATGCTTTCAACTATTCCTATGTCAGTTTGTTTCTGTGTAGAGCTTGGTAGCAGGTTGGCTTCCAGTTTGTCTGAAGTGACCACATAATGGACCAGTGTAAACAGATATGTGTACTTTTATATTCTTTATTTTAAGGGCACATCTGTTCCTCATGTAAACAGGAGTTTGCGAGCACCCATTGTAAGTAGCTGGTCAGATACACACTGCTGTTAGTTCTGAGTTAAGCTGTATTCCAGTGACATCTTGGGAGGAATGCAAGGCCTTGGGAGTATCGGTATGCAGAGTAAGATGTTGATAAGAGGATGGTGCGAGGGATGCCAGGGAAAGAAGCACAGTGACTGCCAAAGCCAAGGCTGAGCTTCTGAACAGAAGGATGACTCCACTGTATACAGAGGGTCCAGCTCTACAGGCCAGAGAGACTGGGAACGAGATGCAGAGTCGGTGAGAAAAACACACAGACTTCTTTTCTGAGGGAAAATAGTTTCTTCTTTATTTTATTATTCTTCCTGTTGCTTGTTCTACTCTGTTCTTTTTCTGTTCTGTTCTTCTACCCTGATGTTTCCCCTCTGTCTCTTTCCTGACAACTTCCTTTTGCGCTACTTCCTGATGACTTCCTTTTGTGCTACTTCCTGATGACTTCCTTCTACACTACTTCCAGATGACTTCCTTCTACACTACTTCCTGATGACTTCCTTCTACACTATTTCCTGATGACTTCCTTCTACACTACTTCCAGATGACTTCCTTCTACACTACTTCCAGATGACTTCCTTCTGCACTACTTCCTGATGACTTCTTCTACACTACTTCCTGATGACTTCCTTTGACTTGTTTTATTTTTCAAGCAATATAAAAATTATAATATGGTTACATTCTATTTTTTAAGTGAATGACTACAATGAATAGAAGTAAAAAAATAACACATTTCCCATTTCCCTTACATGCTTAAACATTTTACACATTACAGGTGAAAAGGAAATTATCCCCAAGAACCCACATACAGTTAAACATTTATCTTTGAGACTTCTCATAAATCAGGAGCCTTTCAGCCGTAACCATTGACATAGGCAGTAGTTTTTATAATTGCCAGAAAAACAGGTGACTAGTTTCACCTTTTGTATTTTAGAGTCCAGTCCAATTATCTTAACTAACCATCCAATTCTTTGTTTTCTAGTTACATGAAGTCAATTGTTTAAAGATTTGTTTTAGCTGTGATGCACCAAAACCCATGAACACATTTCCCAATATCTAAAAGAACTTGAGTTGACTCCTGGGACTTGATTATGTTCCTATGTCATTAGCCTAAACTGTAGTCTATATGGCTCCTCAAGACACACTTATTAAGTCCTAGCTGTGTGACACTCCCTTGTTCCTATTTTGTATCCTCTGCAGCCCCTGCTTTATCAGGGGCAAGGGAAGCACTCTATCCTTCCTTTATCTATATTAATTTTCCCACTAAACTAACCTCTATCATAATCGCTTACTATATTTGTTAGAGATCCTTAATCATCAAAGTTCTATTTAAACTAGTACTATTATTGTATAAAATCATTACTTCAGCTAAACAGTACAGCTTAAGAGGAAATCATCTTTATAATAATCCACAGGTAAAAATGCCCAGTAGAATGGGATATTTCCATGAGATAATCACACTACATTAAAGGCAATGGGGATCCCCACCCCATCCATTCACACTGTGCCAGATACCAGAACAAAGTGGCAGTGGCAAACATGTAAAGGCACAACAATAGCAAGAGAATTCTGGAGCTGAAGCCCTCGGAGGCCTTGCCTATCTGTGATTTACCCACCAATGCCTTGCATTCTGGTGGGCCAAACCCCTGAAGCTCAGGTGCCACCTGCTGCTCCTCTGACATAGCCACCAGCAACTATGGAATGACTAATCCCTACAAATTGTCCTAATGGGACAGAGTACTAATGGGACAGAGACAGCCTTTTAAAAAAGATGCTACCCATTAAAGATTGTGACTCTCTGAATAAGGCATTTTTCCTCTCTGTTCATAATCTGTGGTAACAAACACCAGGAACTCTAGTATTCAAGGTATAGAATTATTTGAGGACCAGTGGTCTCCATTGTTCCTACTGTGTCTTTCCCTTTACCTTCTCTGCTCTTCCCCCTCTCTTTCCTCTCCTTCCTTCCTTCCTTCCTTCCTTCCTCTCTTCCTCTCTTCCTTCCTTCCTTTTCTTTTCTTTCTTTGTTTTTTTCTGCCTTTCTTTTTTCCTTCCTTCCTTCCTTTCTTCCTTTCTTCCTCCCTCCTTCCCTTCCTCTTTCTTTCTTTCTTTCTTTCTTTCTTTCTTTCTTTCTTTCTTTCTTTCTTTCTTTCTTTCTTTCTTTCATATACCATGTACATGGGCATTGGATCTTCTGGAACTGGAATTACAAGCAGTTGTGAGCCATCTGATGTGGGTGCTGGGAATTGAACCTGGGTCCTCAGCAAGAGCAGCAAGTGTTATTAACCACTGATCCTTCTCTCCAGCCTTCCATATTCTTAATAACATCTTGCTTTGACATTATCATGCATGACTCTGTTCATGGTTTTATCTTTTAACCTACCCTGGAGGCTCTGGAGGTCCAGGACTTATTATGCTTGCTAATGACTAGAGCACCCATATTCTCAGTTGAGTTGCCTAGCATCTCCCTCATTCTGTCACTCAAAACCTCACTGTGGTCCTAAGGGCACCCAAGAGAACCCAAGAGCATCCTCTTTGCTTTTCATTTCTTTGTATTTTTGCTGAAACCAGAGTAGGTACACTGAGACAAATAGAGAGGACATATGGGGACCTGGGGGATGAGTGACTGAGTGACCAAATCCCTTGCTCATTTCTGAGAGGAGAGGCCTTCCATTGGTTCCAAGGCAGGAAATCCTCCTGACCTGGTGGCTGGCCAAGGGTCGAGAGGTCCAGACAAACACTGGCACAGCAGACGTCAGTGCTTCAATCCTTGGAGCCACTTGTCCAGCGAGCTCTGCAGCTGCAACCGTTTTCATTTGCATCTGAATGTGCTGCTTTGAGAAAACCTGTAACATCAATTAGCCTTCTGGAGAGCATGCAGATCACCATTTGCTAAACCTACCATTAAAAAGAAAGGAATATAAAACCAAACCAAATGTAAAACCTGTTGCTTAAATGGGTAACCACCCCTGGGCTGTCAAAATGTTTACTCCCACAAGAAAAGCTATAATTCATGTGTATGAAATAACATCTGGGGTCTCCCCAGTGTCCATCTGTGCTTCTTCCTCCTTCTTCCATCCCAACATTTCTGTCCCCTTTCTACCTTCTCCTCATATAGCTCTACCATCCAGACTGTTCCTGTCAACTCCAGTGTGGTGGCTGCTGCCTTGAAGGGTGGCATGGCCACAGTGAGGCTGGGAGGGGAGCCATTGGGGCAGGTTGGACTTGAGGCAGACCACTCACTCCTCCTCATGTGCCTTGAATGAGCACCATATTTCTGTCAGCATGTTGTTTTTAAAGACATAAATCCTGACCCTGAAGACATAGAGGGACAGACAACACCACCTGAGCTGGGTCAGTCATAAGGAGTCATCTTGATGCCAAGCGAAATTTACTTTCTTCTTGGTTCAGTTTCTTTGGGGCATAACAGAAAGACATGAGAAACTAGAGAATTCAAGGCAGGCAAATATCCCATCAGATCTGCTTTAAGTCTCTCATTGACCCAGAGTTAAGAACTTCAGGACAATTAACAAAAACCATGGACAAGATTGCAGTATTCCCTTTCTTAGAGACACTTTGTTTTACTTAAGATTTGTTTATTTTTATTCTACTTTATGTACAAGTATATACCTGCATATATTTCTGTGTATCATATTAAAATATTCCTGGTGCTTACAGAGGATGCTGGATCCCCTGTGACTGGAGTAACAGATAGTTGTGAGCCACCATGTGAGTATTAGGAACTGAACTCATGTCCTTCGAAAGAGCAGCCAAGTGCTCTTAACTGCTGAACCATCCTGAGAGACATTTTAAACAGATATGCTGAAATAGCTAGAGAGCCACACTAAGGCAGAATTATGTGTGATCTTTGAACCTGTCCTCACCAGCAACCCTTTCTCATCTGTCAACCTGGACTCTTTCTCAAGAACAAGATTATCAACCACATTGACAGTTGATAGGTCTCAGCCTTCTTGTGGCTGATGTATAATGAGAATTCCTTTGCCCTTTTGACCTATGTTTCTATCTTGTCATCATTCTTATTTCCAAGCCTGTAGGATAAAGCTACAACTTTCTTTATGTGAAAAAAAGGTTCTTAAGATAAAAACAAGCAAACACAAATATTTTGGTATAAATTATATCTTTTGAATAATATAATTTCAAAAGCCACATATCATATATATTATGTGTACACAAATACACATGTATGTATGTATGTGTCTTACTCCATACACATATGTAGCCATTTTTAGGGTACTTTGAAGTGATTCTCTCTCTTGAGATGCCTACACCCACTCTTTGGGTGTGCTCTATTGATGTATTCTTGCATTTCATTGACTCATTCTGAAATTCTTTTCTGTGCAGGATGTCAGAATCCAGGCTACACCTGAATGGAGGTCCCAGAGAGGAGTCCCTCAGGCTGCATGGCTGGCAAGATGAGTCAAGTTTCCTGCTGCTGTTGACATCTTGAGCCTCAAAGGTAGGTTGCTTATTTAAGATCACATGGGCATCCAGCCACAAATGTCCTCTTACCGTTACTTCTACTAGATCCTGTAAGTTTTAGTGTCTTGTGTTTTTGCTTCCACTCACCTGGAGATTTTTCTGGGTTCCCTTCTGATTTATTCTTTGATCATCATTCAGGATGTTTGGTTTCTACACATTTGTAAATTTTTTCTCAATTTTCCATTTACTGTTGATTCTAGAGTTATCCTGTTAGACTAGAATATTTGGCATGATTTCAATATTTCTGGAGTTGCTGGGTTTGTCTTCATAGTATTCTCAAAGTTGGGACTTGCTTGGTGTCTTACATATGCTGTGTCCTGGAGAACCAGGTGGTCTTGAGAAGGACGTGCGTTCTGCTGTTGCTGGATGGAGTGCTCGGCAGATGTTTCTTCTGTCCATTGGTCTAAGGTGTTCCAGCCACTGCCTCCTTATTGAATTCCATCTGGGTGCTCTGTGCTTCATCAAGGCAGGTTCTCAAAGCTCCCCCACTGTGGTTGCATTGTTTTCCATTCTTCAGTGCCACAGACTTTCCGTTGTGTACCTAGGTGTCTTGATGTTGAGACACAGACACACACACTTATTTGTCCTCCTCATGACTCAATCCTTTTTCCTCACAAAATCTTCTTCTTTGCCCTTCTTAGTTCCTACTGTTTCAGGTGCTTTTTTCCTTCCTTCAACTCCCACTCTTCTTTGTTGTAAGGGAAAATAACAATATTTCTGCTTTCTGGTTTGGGTCAATTAACTGCTGTGCTGGTTCTGTCACTAACTGGCTGTGGGACACCAAGGAAACCACAGAACTGCTTTGATACAGTTGTTTTCCTGTCTGAGAAAGAGTAGCATTAGCTGAATATACTTTCTAAGGTTCAAATTTTCAAATTGTACAACAGATTGAATGCAAAAGTGACCTCAATTTTAGGCATTCAAAGCAATGATTTTGTGCAGTTGCCACAGGACTCTATTAAAGATGAGGTGCTATTCTCCAGATCTGGGTGGATTTAGGTGAAATTACTTGTTGTATAAGTACTAAGCAAGGTCTTAACCATTGTGACATCAAATATTATGGTTCAAACTTGTTATTTAAGTGACAACTTAATTGCATTTATAAAATTGATACATAGCCTCAATAGAACATTCAGATACTACAGACCAACATAAAGAAAACAACAAATCCCCTCAAAAATGACATTTTCATTTGATAAATAGTACTTCAAATATTTTATGCAAATGAGGAGAAAGAGGAAAAAATTTAAGTATAGATTCAGATTACAAATATTATTTTTAATTTGAAAAATATTACACTTGATAATCTTTCTTTTAAATAGGGTAATGATGAGAAATATTCAACCTTATACCACTCAGCAAATAGTTTCTCGAAATGTCTTCAGATACTTTGAATATACCACTCAGATAATTTTGGTCCCACTTGTCCCCTGCTGACAACTTACCTTGGCTCAGACCAAATTTTAAATGTATAATTGGCAAATTTTTGTGCACTTTACCCAAGCACAGATGAGAGATGAGACCCAATGGTACAGAGGAGCTAACACCTAGGAAAGGATTTTTTGAGAAATGAAAAATTCAAGCCAATGCTAAAGGACTCAAGCAAGCATCTACAGTCATCAAGGCTTGTCTCATAACATGCATATCTTTCCTTTTTCTACTGCCTGCTCTTACAGAGTTCACCAAAAGTTGACTGAAACTGGTGAGATATGTGTTTAGCAAAATTGTAAGAAAATCAGCTGTAGGTTGAAAATATTGCTGAGTGGTTAAGAGCACATCCTGCCCATGCAGAGCATCTGAATTCAGCTCCTGGTACCTGCATTGGGCAGCTCATAAGTGAACTGCCTGTAACTCTGGTTCTGGGGCATCCATTGCTCTCTTCTGGCCTCCGTGGGCACCTTCAGGCACAGGTGCATATACCCACTTACAGGTACTATAAACATATAATTAAAAATAAAATATAACAAAATCAGTTGCATTTCTAGATAATAACAATGGACAATCTGAAAAGAAAATTAAGAAAACAACTCATTTAATACAGAATGCAAAGTGTTGACTATTTAGGGCTAAACCTGACCTTTCACGGATCTGAAAGACTAGGACACTAACCACTCTAAAACTTTGATAAAAATCCAAATGATTTGTTTTATTCAGAAGCAGAAACTAACCTAAAGTTCATGTGGAATTTAAAGGGATGTGGAATACCTGAAGCGATCTTGAAAACTATTGCAAAGTTGAAAGCCTCACAATTTGTAACTCCAAAACTCATTACAAAGTGAAAGTGGTCAAGGTGGTGTGGCATTGTCATCAAGGTGAAAATGTAGACCAGTGGCACAGACTAAAGAGTCCATAATCAAACCCTTGGCTAGCTGGCCAAACAATGTTTGGTGTGGATATCAGAACTACACAATGGAGAAATGATAGTCCAGGACCTTCAACAAATGATATTGGAAAAAGTAGATGTTTACATACAAAAATGGAAATTTGTGTACACCATATGCAAAAATCAATCCACAATTTATAAATGAAATAAGCCCAAACTCAGTACTAAAGGACTGCTAGAAGAAAACATGGAAAATCTTCAGGACACATATTCAGAAATGTTTTCTTGGTGTGATAAGAAAGGCACAGGCAAACAGGATGGTGCCAATTTATAAATATCTGGATATTCAAGGAAACAAGGGGATAAAGAGGAGGAGAGAGCACATGCAAACTGTGTATCTGCTAAGAGCTTCATAGCCGAAGTATATAGAGGGAACTCCTATAACTCAATACCACCAAAGCTGTAAATGGTCTGAATATAAGTTAGGCAAAAGAACTGAATGGACATGTCTCTAAACAATTTTGAACAGTGGTAGACAACTGTACCAACAGGCAGTCATCAACACCAATAATAACAATATAACAATGCAAAACTAAACCGGAGCGAGATGGCATCTTATCCATGTCAGGACGGATGTTATCTATGGTAGGTTGCTTCTGTCTACTTGATATAAGCTAGAGTCACATAGGAAGAGGGCCAGTGAGTGACTGTCTGAATCAGTTTGGCCTGTGGACATGTCTGTGGAGGTTGTATTGATTGTTAATTGAGCAGGGAAGGTTTTTTCACTACGGGCAGCACCATTCCCTGGGTTTACATCCTGGGCTGTAGAAAAAGGAGAAGGTAAGGTGAGTACCAAGCATGCACACATACCTTCCCTCTGTTTTCTTGACTGTGGGTATGAGTAGCTATTTCTAGTTTCTGCCATCTTGACTTCCTGCTTTGATAGTGTACCCTGGAAGTGTGGGTACAAATGAGCCCTTTATCTCCTAAGTTGCTTTTGTCAGAAAATTTTATCCATCAGCAGTAAATGAAACTAAGGCATTATTAAGTTGATAGTGTTGATTGGCTGCAAAGAAGTCAGAATAGTGGGCATTGTTGTTGGTGGGAATATAAAATGGTGCTACCATCTTGGAGGTTCTTAAAAAGATTGAACATAGAATTGCTGAACCCTACTCACCAATCACATTTCTGAGTATGTATTCTAAAGATCCTAAAGATGACTTTGAAATCTTTGGAATGCATGTATATTCCCATATTCCTGTGTATCCTCATTCCCTATATAGAAGATATAGAAGCAAGCCAAATGTTCATTGACATCAAACGTGGAGCACACAGGAGCACACAGCCTTAAAAAAAGAAAGACATCATCTTGTGCTACTGTCTAGAGGACCTTATGGTGAATGGAGATAATCACTGAAGAACAAATATTGTAAAATTTTTGCTCATGTGAAAGTTCCAATTCATCAAACTCCTGTGAATATAAAATAGAAGTGATTGTTAAGGACTTAGGGCCTTGAGAATGAGAGTTTCAGTGTACAGAGTTGGAAGAGTTCTAGGGATGAGTGGATTTATCAGCTAGTGAATATATTTACCAACGCAGCTCTGAACTGAACACTTGAAACTGCTAGGATGGTGAATTCCATGCCAGGTTGGCTTACCTCACTAGGAATGGAGTTCTGCAGTCATGGCTGAAAATACGAGTTGAAATCATGCTTTAGGATTTCTTAGTGGTCTTCTCTACAAGGTACATTATTAGAAAGACTCTTAAAATGTTTAAATTGACTCAGTTTTCCTCTTTACTCCCCTGGGAGTGTGGGTCTTGGTGGGGACAGGACCTTATATTCTTCTATTTCTTTATTTTGCTGTTTTTCCCTTCAAGATAGGACCTAACTACGTAGCTTAGACTTGTCTCATGCTCACAGTCTTCCTGCCTCTGCCCCAACACCCAGAATTTACTGTTTCTTAGACATGCTGTACTATAGACAGGTTTTATGTTGTCCACAGGCTGGCCACTTCTCCTTGTGTGCTTGTTGATACTTTGATTGGGTATTTATTTATCTAACAGGCACTCATGGGAGACAGCTGGCATGAGCTGACCTTCTTCTGCTATTTTTCTCATTTGTGATCCTCAATGAGGGCCTTGACCATTTGTTGATTTGGCAACTTTGGTAAGTTCACAGACCTGGTTCTGACAAGGTTTTGATATTTCTGCATGTCTATGTATTTAATTCAGTAAGTTCATAGGTAGTAATATTTCATTTGCTTAAGTAAGCCATTTACCTACCTGTACCACATGGTTGATGCTGGACATGTGTTCATTTTGCATAGAAGATGTGGAGTCCTTTTGCCTCAACATAGACACACAATATGGAGGAAACAGAGTCAGGGCAAGGTACAGCCTGAAAGTAATGGTTTTATACACTGTGGGGTCACTTAAAGCAGGGTGCAGTCTGCTCTGCATAGACAATTTCTAACTGACTGACTTCTATTACCCTTTAGTTTGTGACTTTTATAGGTTACCTGGGACAAACATTCACTCACCCAAGACAGAGCACCAATCACAGACAAAAGAGAATTCCACCAAAATGTACTTTGGTGAACCAATGAGTTTATTGGAATTATTTACAGGAGCATGGATGTGAGGTCACTTACAGGAGCATGGGTGTGGGGTCACTTACAGGAGTGTGGGTGACTCAAAGGCAGCTGCGTCACTAAAAGCCACTCCAACATTGAAGATGGCTTCTGACAGTTGTGTTACCAAGTTCCCCTCAACTTGCAGACAGCTCCGTCAAAAAGTCTTGTTTTTCTCAGCATTTGTTTGCTGCTTGCCTAACCTTTGGGTGGAGGCTTGTAGAGTCCTATAATTTTTTAGCTTTGTGAACTTCCTGGGCCTAGTGTTTCATTAGCTTCCTGGATCTGGTGAACCTGCCTCCTTTGCCCTAGAATAAATGTCTCATTATAAGAAAAAAAAAGCTATACAACTTTCTCAACATCCTGCACTTTTTAATTAAAGTTGGGGCATCTCAGGACTTTTCTTTTATTGAGAAATGATAAACTCAGAAGGTTCCATCCCTTCTGAAAGAGAGGAGGCAAAAGATCTCACTTAGCCTTTTCCCACCATGGGAGGATCCAAGGATATGTCCAGTGGCTAGTGCATAGTAAAAGGCCTCACCAGATTTTGACTGTGCTGGTGACCTTCAGGTTCCAGAACTCTGAGCTTCCAAGCTTGTGGTCCATCTGTCATATCTGCCTGAGACGGCCAAGATAACAACAGAGTTAGTCTATGCTGAGGGTAGCTTTAAGTGAATTGACATAATAAGCAGAGGGACCCACGTCTGACTTCCAGGAATGTCTGGTGATGTTAGAAGTCAAACCTGGAAGGAAGTGTGTGATTTCAGCCTAGCTTTATCTGCTCGGAGACAAGGACCCAAGGCTCTTTCTGCCTGTGACCCAGATCAGTTGTTTCTGAATGGAGATCCTAACATCTGGATGCATTTGCTATCTTAAGGGTGAATGAGAGATGCTAACAAAAGTGGGACTATTAGAAAGTTGACGCTGTGCTTATGTTGGAAAAAATATCAGTGGTTTGCAAGATGGTCAATAGAAACTAGTACAGTGAAAATGTACTTCTTTATTGACAGACAGAAGCATCTTTGGCAATCTAGCCTCCTGAGGTGATGCCGTCATGAGGCTGTAAATGGGGGTATTGACTGAAGCATTGTTCACAGAGCTGGCAAAACAGAGAGACTGGTGTATCAACTGTCCTCCCATGAGCAGGGGATACATCTAGCCTCAGCAGTCTTTAGGACAGTAAGGGCTGCTAGGGAACTAGATGACAAGGTGTGGCTAAGAAAGACACTCTTCTGAGTAGCATGAATTTTGAAGAAGTCTACATTTTGAGGGTTTTCTTGTGTGACTATGTGTGACATCATCTTCAAGCATGAAGAATCACAGAGGATGATGCTACTGAAATTTTAACATTTACATTGGGGAGGAGTTTGTAGCAGAGAGGATGGAAAATAATTTTTGATTTATTTCTTGATTCCCTGCTGTGAACTGTTGATTTATCTTGTAACAAGCAGCAGGTACACTTTGTAGTTTGAAGGGAATGCATAATAAAATGTTAACAAGTAAAGTTGCATCCATCTCTAGTCCAAGAAACAAATGTAGAAAAATTGGAACCTAAGGAATCTCTCCACTGCCTATAAAATTTCCGTGTCATATGTCCCTGCCTGGCCCACAGACTCATTCAGCACATAGTCCTGGGTCCCTGGTATGGAAACAAGATCCAAGTGCTCATCCAGAATCCCATGGGAGATTCAACCTAGCTTTGGAGTGCCTCTCAGACTGGCATTCTTGTCTCTGTGGGCTCAGAGCATCACTCTCTGGAAGGGATGGAAGCAGATGAGACAGGGCAGGTGACAGACTATCTGATCTTCCCGAGGGTCTCCACTTACCCAGCTCAGAGTCTCAAGAAGACTCTTCAACAGCTTCCATATCACATTGTAGCACTTTATGGGGTTACACATTAGACCTGTCCAGGAAGGTGCTTGTCCATCAATCACAAGGTAGGAGGAACTGGGGATGTGATAGTGCCTAGATCAGAAGGAAGCACCAAGGAGGTACCACTTCACTGTCTCTTCCAGTTTCATTTCTGTGCTGTGAAAGAATGCTCACAAAAATGCAACTTAAGGAAGAAAAGAGCTTATTTGGTTTATAATTCTAAGTCACCATATATCATTTTAGGGAGGTCAAACAGAACTAAAGAAACTAGTCACATCACATCTATAGTCAAGAGTGATAAATACATCCTTGCTGTTTTCTCCCAGCTGACTTTCTCCTGACTCCTACTGTTCAGCATCTCCTGCCTAGGGAATGATGCCATCCACAGTGGGCTGAGTCTTTCTGCATCAACTGTCAAGTTACCTGCCCTCCAGACATTCCCAGAGGCCAACCTGATATAGTTAGTTCCTCATTAAGGCTGTTTTCCAGGTTACTTGAAGTTGTGTTGACAGTTAAAAACGCACCAGTACACTCTCCATCATATAGGACTCACTTTTAGTCGTCCCTATGTCTAAACTTCATCTATGAAGGTTTCATAAGCAAGACTGAGTATTAACTATAGCGATGGTCTATCAAACAACTCATATGCACTTCTAATTGCATTACAGAGAGCTTACACACAGTTCCTATGAAAATGCAAACATCAGGCATAACATGTAGTTGTTATGGAGGCTGCTGAGTCACAGCACAAAGCACACTGTTCTGGGAACTAAATGAGACCTAGTCTCTTGACTTTTCCAGCACATGACCATTCCACACAAGCCTTTCAAGTTCCCAAGTGAAATCATCCACTGTAACACCCTCCAACCCCTGTTAGCCTGCATCCCTCCATTCTGACAGCTTCTGCTTGGTGTGAGGAAAAACTACCAGGGAAGTGAACTGCTTTGGGAAGCTTCTAATTCATGTCCAGGTCTTGCAAACTCACAAAGATAAATCCTCCCCATGCAGGGAGCCTGACATGCAGTGGCATAGGTGATGAGATGGCAAACACACCAGCCTCTTACCGAGGCTTGAGATGGCATGAGCAGCAGGAGGGGAAGAATGACAGAGGGGGACAGCATCAAATGATACTTCCCATGTGGCTCCATATCCTTGGGGCAAATATTAACAGCATGCAATCACTACAAGTGTCCAGGTGTTAGCAAGCCCCCTGCCCTGTTACAACTCTTTTTCTTCTCCCTGTTCATCTCCCTCTTCTTCCCCCATCTTTCCCTCCCTCCTCCCTTTGATATCTAGTGTGAACACTTTTTTTTCCTGTGTAGATGCAGATGTAATAGTAGTGCACATATCCTGCCCTGGGTCTCCAGGGTAAATACAGAGTTTTTGTCCCAGTGTCTAATGAGATGGCTGCTGTGTGATGTTGGATGAGTCACTTAACCTCTCTCTATCTCTGCTGCTTCATCTTTTAAATATGAATTTTGGAGCAGATGATTGATGACACCAGTCATGGTTTGCTGACTTACCTCCTGTCAGCCCATACCAGGAATGGACGGAAAGGAGATAGATAGAGCAGGCAGCAGACACTTAATGGTACTACCATGCAAGCTCCATGTCTACCACTTGCTACAGCACTGGGGGGTCCTTGCCAGTGACCTCAGGGTTCTCAGCACAAGAGTGTACTTATTGGAATCTTGGGCCTAGTGTATGGGAGAACATGACTCTCTCCTGTTCTTGTGTCTTTCTCACAGACATGACTTACTGGGATCTTGGGCCTGGTGTATGGGAGAACATGACTCTCTCCTGTTCTTGTGTCTTTCTCGCAGACATGAACAAACGTTACTCTTCCCAGACAGCTCACAGGCGACAGACTAAAGAAGTGATGCCACCTGTGTTTGGCTCAGTGAACCGGTGAGTTTACTGGGGTTACTAACCAGGCTTGAGCCTGGCTTGAGTGGCCTCTCAGAAAAGCCGTGTCCTGGGAGCTCCCTGCACAGCTTGGGGCAGCTCAGTCTCTCAGGCTGTTGTTACTGCTTATATAACCATGGGGTGGTTCCTTCACTTCCTGAGTCTGAAGAGCCCCCTTCCAAGAGAGAACATCTCAGTTAAAAAGAAATCTCTATCAGCATTTTTTATGGGGGTCGGGGAAGACTCTAATTTCTAGTACTAGTTCCCAGGGATGATATCTTTGCTGACCCTGGGTATTCCTCTCTCCTTATTCCCAACACGAACCTGCAACTCTCTCCCTCACAGCATCACCAAAACATCATTAGCCATGGCATTTCTATAAAGCATCAGAGGTAGTGTGTGCCTTGGAATCTCAGCTCCCAGAAGCTGAGGTGGGAGGCTTGAGATTTCTAGGCCACCTGGGCTACAAAGTGAGACCCTGTCTAAAGTTAGGGAAAAAAAGGGTCGTTTGCATTGTTTGGGAAGGTAAGGCTATGTGATGGCCTTTTAACTATACCACTTCATAGGGAGCCTGGCTTTGCAGTATACAAGATGAAGGGTCCAGGGCCCCATTTTAACCTCCTCGCAAGGCTGTCCTAAGGCTTCGTTCATATGCCCCATCACAGGGCAGACATACTAGAGCTGGGGAAATGACTCTGTGGTTAAAGTGATTCAGCTTTCCAGGACCCATGTAAATGCCAGTTGAGGTTGTAAGACAGACACAGAGGATCCCCAGAGCATGCTGGTTTCCATGATTAGCTCTATCAGTGAACTCTGGGTTTGACTGAGAGTCCCTGGCCCAAAGAATTAGGTAGAGGAGTGTTTGAGGATCTCCACATTTGAGGAAACACACACACACACACACACACACACACACACAAAAGACATACTATTTATCATAGTTTAGGTATGAGTTATAGAGGATCCCCTGGTCCTGTGGTCCTGAAAGCACAGGGCTGTAAGTTCAGTGAGACACTGACAGCTCATACAAGGTCCCTGAAAAGACTTAAAGCAGCTTGAGAGCAGAGTCTAGGCTGATGACTCCAGGGGCTCTGAGATGAGCATCCCTCAAGGAAGAGGTAGGCCAGCCCTGAGAGAACCATGGGCTGGAGTCAGTTGAGGAGATTGAGTGGGTGGGAAAACAGGGACAAAGGCAGATGGCATAAGCATGGGCAGCAGCTGAAACATACTTTTACCTGCAGGGGAGGTGCTGATGGCTAAGCCCAGGGCCAGCCTCCATGGCCAGTCCCAGGAGAAGGTGTAGTAGCAATTAAATCTATAGTCCAGTGACCTGCTGTCTTGAACTCACATCTCCCATCTCAAGTGGAGATCTGCTGCTGACCCTGGGTGGACACACAGTGCTCCTGGCTGTTAAGCAAACTGTTGCCTTTTCTCCCAAGTAGATAAAAACCTGCTCTTGATGCTGCACTAGGTTGTGAAGTATGATGAAATAACAGATTTCAAAAATAAAGTTTGCAAAAATCTGAAGTGCTCTCGCAGAGAACAGTACAATATCCTCTTTGCTATGGAAACTGGGTCTTTTCCCAAAGTTAGAAGAGTGATTTTTCTCTCTCAGGAGGGGGTTCGGCTTAATTGGATATCGTACTAAAGAACTGCTTTCCAGAACCTTCCCTGGAGAATCAGCTAAAGGAGCAGCGATTACCCATGAGGCTGCTCAGCAAGGACTGGATTGATGGGGTTGGTGAAGCTCCTGAGATCCCCGCTACAGACATTTGTGAGTTCTCATTCTGCCTCCCCATCAGACACCCTGAGTGTTTCTCCCCACAGCTTAAAGTTTTATAGCAAGTCTGTTTCAGTTTGTAAGCCAGAAAACTTCAAGTTCACAATCAGGTCAAGCCTTAGCTGCTGGTTGGGCCTTGCTGGGTGATGGATGGGCTTATAGCTGTTGGTTGGGCCTTTCTGAGCAGTAGGCTTACAGCTGTGGCTGGGTCTTGGTGGGTGATGGGTTTATAGCCAATGACACACAATCACAGTGTGGTGAAAAACCCAGGATGATGAAGCAATTGGAATGTCTTTCTTTGCTTCCCCAGAAACACCTCTGACTTTCACCCCACTGTCTTTGCTTCTTTGTGTGTGTGCTCACGCATGTACATGTGTATGCATCTGTGTGCCATGTATGTGGAAGCCACAGGACAACAGGAAGGTTTTTCCCCAGGCACTGTCTTGTTGTTGGTTGTTTTAAAAATAATATTCTATAACACTGTCTACTTTGTTTTTGTTTGTTTGTTTTGCACAGTCTCTTGTTGGCCTGGAACCTACCAAGTAGATGAAGCTGGCTGCACTGTTGAGGTCTGCCAGGTTTTTAATGATTTCTGCCAATGCTATACCTTACCTATGGCCTACTCTTCTGGGGCCCCTGTGATATGCATAAGACTCAGTCAAACCAGATGCTTGCTACATAGGCTGTTGTGATCGCTAATTTTGGTTGTCAACTAGATATAACCCAGAATTACCTTGGAAGAGGGAACTTCAGTTAATGGATTGCCTCCATCAGCTTGGCCTGTAGGAGTGTCTCTGGGGGCAGTTTCTTGATTACTAATTGATGTGGGAAGGCCCAGCCCCCTGTGGGTGGTTCCATCCCTGGACAAGAGGTCCTGCATTGTATAAGAGAAGTCATTGAGAAAGCCAGTAAGCAGTACCTCCAGGGTTTCTGCTTCAGTTCTTGTCTTGGCTTCCTTAGATGATAGGCTATGAGCTATAAGCCAAACCAACCTTTTCCTGTTCATGTTGGATTTAGCCAGCATTTTATCACAGCCAACAGAAATTGATATCAGAGTGTGGGAATTTGCTGTGCTGGACCTGACCACATTGTTTTGGGGGAAGGATTGTGTCAGTGTTTGGAACTTTGGGCTGGAAAAGGCAGTGAATATTTGGAGTTTAATGGGCTATTTCGAGAACTTGGAAAATAATGCTGAGAGCAGTGGGCATGGAGGCCTGTCTTGTAAAGGTTTAGAGGGAAGCAAACACTCTGTTAGGGCTGCTGGTATGACATTTTGATTTAATTTGTGGTTTCTGGTCATCTAGGCCTGAAGAATCAACCCTGTTTAACAAGAGACCCAGCACCACTGGAGAGAAACCTTTGCTTTACTATGACAGTTAATGCTGGTCAGCTGGGGCTGAAAAATAAGCTATGGTTAAGACAAGGCCAGCATCATGGAGGTAAATTCTTCTAGAAAGTATTTACTCAGGGTTAGCTCATAGAAGTTGTGGTCCGGAGGGTCTGAGCTCCAGCCAGATTTGGTCACATATAAGCATCTCCCATATGTGCTCGTTTTGAAGGCATGAAGGAATCCTGGAGAACAGCTAAGGTGGTCCTGGGTTGCATTTGAAAGCGGGCTGAGTGAGCCATGGGGGCAAGTCCATTAGTAGCATTCCTCCATAGTCTCTGCTTGAGTTCCTGCCTTAGCTTCCATTAACAATGGGTTGTAACCCTAAGCCAAATAAGACCTCTCCTCCCTGTGTTGGCTGGTTTTGTCAACTTGACATAAGCTAGAGTCATCAGAGAGGAGCAAGCCTCAATTGAGAAAATGCCTCCAGAAGATCCAGCTGTAGAGCATTTCCTAATTAGTGATTGATGGGGGAAGGCTCAGTCCACTGTGGGTGGTGCTATCCCTGGGCTGGTGGTCCTGGGTTCTATGAGAAAGCAGGCTGAGCAAGCCATGAAGAGCAAGCAGTAAGCAGCATCCCTCCATGGCCTCTGCATCAGCTCCTGCCTCCAGGTTCCTGCCATGCTTGAGTTCCTGTCCTGGCTTCCTTCAGTGGTGGATTATGATGTGGAAGTGTAAGCCAAATAAACCCTTTCCTCCTTTCCTTTTGGTCATGGTGCTTCATGACAGCAACAGTAACCCTGACTAAGCTACTCTCTAAGTTGGCTTTGGTCAGTGTTTTGTCACAGCAACGGAAGGCAAAGTATGGCAGCTGTGCTGGTGATCAGAGCGAGGGCTTTGCCACTCACCATTTTGTCACTGGAATGTTTCCTTCCTCTGTTGCTGATGGTAATGGTAATTCCTCGTATATGGTGAATGCAGGGTTGATCATTGGCTTATCAGGACTGTCAGAAATATAGCTTTTCTTTATTTCTTTATGCACATTACCAACAACACTTATATGGCCAGTTTGTTAGGCCAGAGGGATTTATTGGTGTTTTTCAAACTCTTGTCTGTATGTCCGAGGGAGAAGGTAAAGAAACCACAGATGTGGGAGCTGGAAGTAGGTAGGTATTCCACTCTGTCAAGGGTCTTTTAAGAAATCTCATCCTTGGCTCCCTTCTGGGGAGGCAGAGGGACAACCTCTGAGCTTAGCTTATTTTAGCCTTCAGTGGCAGGATCAGGTGGTAAATAGATGCTTATGGGAGGAAGAAGGCATGTGACAAGGTCATGTCTAAGAAACATCTATTTATCACTTGTCTACATCTACCCCAAGCCTAGAAGCAGGAGGGTCTTAGAGTCTCTGGGATCTTGTTGTCTTAAATTACACCTTACCCAAAATCAAAGAGTAGACCCTTCTATGCACAGAGAACAAGGCATCCTACACAGACAAGGGCCAGGGAAGATGCAATGGAAGAGATTTCAAGACAAAGCTTGAGTCTATCAGATCAGGATTGACAGAAACTGGAGGACAGACTCTGGGGAGGCCAGACAGAGGATGAAGGGGGAAGGAAGGAAAGATGGAGGTCTAGAAACAGGACTGGGTTTGGAAGAAAGATCTTTGAAGCCCTGTCTGCACCCTGCTTTCCCACTCTCAGTTCTCCTGTGATGGGGGCTTCAGGCAGCAGGAGAGGAACTGAAGCTCATCTCCCAGTGAGTCCTCTCTCACTGTGGTAGAACTCAGGGAAAAGCGTCTGTCATCTGAGGACTGCTTCAGCACACAGGGCAGCAGGCTGGTGAAGAATTCTCAGCTCACTGCAGGGTTCCCATTTTCAAGCCACAGCAATCCAAGGACAAGGATGGCTGATACCTGCAAGGAGCTATCTTTCTTCTGAGCAATATTTTAATCTTTATAAGAGGTAACTTAGATAAAACAATATCAACACACTGAATAGACCACAGGTAATATTTAATGGTTATTTTCCATGTGTGGTTGACTGAATGGGCTTCACTATTGGTTGTGAAAGTTAAGTAGAAGACTTCTGCTATGGGACATTTTCACGTAAATTTGGTATTTCAGGTCTTTGGCCTCATGACCTTAGTCATGGGATATAGGATGTATTCTATCTTCCTTTGCTTTGGCACTAATGGGAATTAAATAGCCTTTCCATTCTTCCTATGCCTATTTCCCAAGCCTGTCCTAAGTATTAAATGAGATTAATATATATTAATGTACTGCACAGTAGGCACTCAATATGTATTTAATATGAGTCATGAATAAAAAATATTTAGTCCACTTCAGAAATATTTTAACTTGAACAGGTTTCTCCATAGGGGAGTAAGCTGTCTCCTTCTCTTCAGAGAAGAGAAGGGGTCCCTGAGACTTCATGTGGGTTAGTGGGTGAAGCAGTGTGTTAATCAGCACTTTGAGAACCTCTGGGCTCATTCCTGCAGATCTTTTGATATTGTCTCTTTTCTGTCTTGGCAGACCCATCCAAGTCTGGCCTTATTTGTTGTTTTTGGTCTAGTGACTGAGAGGAGAAGTGGATGTAAACCTGTGTGGTACTACTGTTGGTGGTGGAGACAGCAGACATGTTTTGCAAGGCAGAGTTCTCTGCATCATCTTGAGCAAATGGAGAGTGCTAGTCTTAACTGGGAGAATTTGGCCCCTTGTGACCAAGAGGTTTGGGACTCAAGGCTTTTCATTGTGTATTTCCAAAATTTCTTAGTCTGATTATAGCATTCTACTCTTTTCAACCGAGGCATTGAACTTGCCCTTGCTGGGGTTCAGAACTGGGTTCTCTTTGGAATACTGCTTGCCTTCACTAAGCTTGGAACTGTGTGCGCATGTGTTTTTTCTACTCTGGGGCTGAAGAAGATGAAAATCCCTTGGGTTCCACATGCCTGTTAAAGATGACTAATGGCTTGTCTCCTTTGTATCCGTCTTATAACCCATGCTTCTTATTACTATCCTGACCCCTATCATGGCTGTTCTCAGTGGTCAACTTGACTGCATCTGGAAGGCTGGGTATACCTGAGAGGGGTTCATTTTAATTAAATCATTTGACCTGGGAAAATCCACCTTTAATCCAGATCTTTTGAGATGGGAAGATCTACCTTTAATCTGGGCCATACTATTGCTGGGGACCTACATAAAAATATGAAAGAAGGAAGCTTGCTCTCTTTGGCTGCTTTTTCTCAATCTCACTGAGAAGTCCATTCCTTCACTGGCATTAGAGCCTAGTTCTTTGAGATTCTGGTGTATACATCCAGCCTTATGGAGTGAACAACTACTGGATTCTTGCACCTTTCACTGGTAGATAGCAATTGTTGGACTACCTGGACCATAGCTTGTAGGCCATTCTAATATATTCCCTTTGTATGTACACACACACACACACACACACACACACACACACACACACACACACACGAGATCCTATGACTTGGAATGGAGATGTGTGGGAGGACCCTACTGAAGCTTTGATCTTTGAACCTTCCAATTCTCAGTTTATTTCACCTGAGGAAGTAGTCTTTCCACCCTCTGCAGAAGATGTACTCCCAACCCCAGTCCTTGAAATAGTATGTTCTCTACCTTTGACTAAGAAAATTAATCCTTCATTGTCTACTAAATCAGCTAAATTTAATTTCTTTGAAGATGTCGGGCAGACAACACTGATGTCTCTCAGGTCTCTCAAATAGTTGCCTCTAAACATATAACCAGACTTAAGGCAAATCAGGCTCCTAGAGGTAAGATACAAAGTGTAGTCCTCAAGGAGGTGTGTGCTACACTACAAAAGAGATTAATGAGCTTGCTAATTCATTCAAACAGACGTCTGGGGAACATATATGGGAATGGATTTTAAGGGTGTGGGAATAATGGTGAAGGAGCATACAATTAGATCAGGTTGAGTTTATTGATATGGGCCCACTGAGTGGAGACTCTGATTTAGTATGGAAGCTTGCACAGTTGTTTTTTTTTTTTTTTTTATTTAAAGGTGTCAACAGTTTGAATGGTTATAGTTTGTCAAAAGATGGCCTATTGGAAAGGAGTTGAAGGTGTCTGATATCCCTTGGCTTAGGGTTGAGGAAGGGATTTTAAGGCTCAGGGAAATTGCAATGCTAGAGTGGGTCCACTGTATAAAACTTAATTCTCCACAAAGGGAAGGCCCACAAGACACGCCCTTCACTAATCCTGTAAGGTGCAAACTCTTGGGGAGGGGAGCACCAGCACATTTGAAGGGCTCTGTTGTCACCCTTTTTCTCGTACCAGACCTTAGGGGTGAATGAAGACTCTGCTGGCCATTTGGATGAATTAGATACAATGGGTTTAGTTGGTGCCCAAAGTATCAGGGACCAGGTGGCAGCATGGAATAGTTGAAGGCAAGGTGATTGTAGTTATTATAGTGGGCAGCATAGGCAAAGCAATGTCCATAATTACCTGACCCACAGTGGTCTGCACAGGCAAAGTGAATTTTATAGTGAGTGGCATGACTCACGCACCTTTGTTACCAGCTAATCAATCATGGTGTTTCCAGGCTTGAAATAGATCGGAAGTCTACTATGTTTTTGTTTTATCTGTATAAGCTGAGAAATTCTCAAACAAATGAAATAAAGGCTACATTGATTTGTGGCAAAAGTGAGTATCAACCTATGAACCAATTTCCAGGCAGTTTGGAGATCCAGAAACACTTAAATTGAGGGACAGTCAGGTTCCCCTGAGGAAGGACTGTCATAAAACACCTAAGAGTTTTATTCTTACCTTTTCTCTACTCCTTCTTCAGAGGGACCTGCAGCCTCTTACAAGGGTAACTATAGAGTGGTAGAAAGAAAACAATCAGACTCTCTGGAGTCTGTTGGATACTGGTTCTAAATTGATGCTGATTCTGAGAGATCTAAAAAATATTGTGGCCCTCCAGTTAAAGTAGGTGCACATCCAGGTCAGGTGATTGACAGAGTTTTGACTGCAGCATGACTCATAGTAGATCTAGTGGGTATCTGAACTCATCCTGTGGTTCTCTCCTCAGTTCCAGAATATGTAATTTGGGGTAGACATACCTAAAAGTTAGTTCCCTGTCCTGTGGAGTGAGCGCTATTATGATTAGAATGGCCAAATGGAAGCCTTTAGCATTGCCTCCATCAAGGAGAATACTGAATAAAAACCACTATAACATCCCTGGAGGAATTACAGCAAGTAGTACTACCATTGAGGACTTGAAAGATGCAGGGGTTGTGGGTCCCACCACATCTCCCTTTAACTCTACTTTCTTGACAGTGCAGAAGGCAGATGGATCATGGAAAAGGACAGTTGACTATCAAAAACTCAATCAGATAGTGGCTCCAATTGCAGTGCTGTGCCAGATGTGGAATCCTTACTTGAGCATGTTAGCACATCTCCTGGTAAATGGTATACAGCTATTGATCTAGCAAATGCCTTTTTCTTGGTACCTGTCCATAAGGACAACCATAAGCAATTTGCTTTCAGTTGGCAAGGCCAGCATTATACCTTTATAGTTTTACCTCAGGGATAGTAACTCTCCAGTCCTTTGTCATAACTTAGTTAAAAGGGATCTTGGCCATCTATCTCTTCCACAAAATATCACATTGGTGTATTATATTGACAACACAATACTGATTGGACCAAGTGAGTAAGAGGTAGCAACCATATATGTACTTCAGAGGATGGGAAATAGATCCAACCATAATTCTTGGGCATTTTACCTCTGTGAAATTCTTGAAAGTCCAGTGATATGGGGCATGCAGAGATACTCATTCTAAGGTGAAGGACAAGTTGAAGCTGGGCCCTCCCACTGCCAAAAAAGAAGCACAACATTTAGTTGGCCTATTTGGATTTTGCAGGAAGCATATTTCTTACTTGGGCATGTTAGTGACTCAGAAATCTGCTAGCTTTGTATTGGGCCTAGAACAGGAGAAGGTTTTTTGAAAAGTCCAGGCTGCTTGGCAACATATGATCCAGCTGACCCAATTGTGTCTGAGGTTTCAATGGCAGATAGGGGTGCTATCTAGAGACTTTGTCAGGCCCCTACTTGTGAATAACAAAAGAGATCTTTGGGATTTTAGAGCAAGGCATCATCTGCAGACAACCATTCTCCCTTTGAAAGACAGCTCTTGAGCTGCCATTGGACTTTAGTGGAAACTGAACATTTGACACAAGTTACTATGCAACCACAAAGTAGGACATACACATAGAGATCATTATCAAATGGAAATGTGTTTAGGCCCAATAAGGTTCTGAAGGCACAAGCAAGTTACACAAAGAAGTTGACCAAAAGTCTATGGATTCTACTCTCATTATAATGCCCTCTGCTGCCAAGCATGTACCTATAGCCTCTAGGGTATACCCAAAGATTGACTGAGGAAGAGAATACTAGGTCTTAGTTCACTGATGGTTCTGTACTTTATGCAGGTATAATCCAGAAGTGGACAGCTGCAACATTGCAACCTCTTTCTGGTACAACCCTGAAAGACACAGGCAAAGGGAAATCTTCCCAGTGGTCAGAACTTTGTATAGTACACATGGGCATACATTTTGTTTGGAAGGATAAATGGCCAGATGTGTGATTATTTACTAATTCATGCGCTGTAGCCAGTGGTTTGGCTAGATGGTCAGGGACTTAAAAAGAGCATGATTGGAAAATTGGTGAGAAAGATATCTGGGGAAGAATTATGTGTATAGATCTCCAAAATGGGCAAAAGATGAAGCATGATCCTATTAAGCCTTAATAATAAAAACCCAGAGTCAGATATTGTGGGTAAAAGCTGAAAGATCAGAGAAGCAGAGCAACAGCCACTAGCAAATTCTTACCTGTAAATAATCTCAGACTAAATGGCGCATCCTGCCTCTATGAATCCTCAGACTGAATGGGGGTCAAGATCCTGTCTCCACCCACCTTATATATTCCTGTCTCTACATTCCAATTGTGCTGGGATTAAAGGTGTGCACCAGTACCATCAGGCTCTGTTTCTTTTAGATTGATTCAATCTTGTGTAGCCCAGGGTGACTTTGAATGCCTGATCTTCTTGCTTCCTCCTTTCAAGTGCTGGGATTAAAGGTGTGTACCACCACTGCCTGGCCTCTATGGTTAACTAGTGGCTAGCTCCACTATCTGATCTCCAGGCAAGCTTTATTTGTCAGAACATAAACAAAATATCATACAACACAAAGATGTGTAAATACTTGTGTCCCATGTAAATGTTCATTAAAAGATGACTCCAGTTAAAGAGGAATTCAATAATCATATAGATAGACTGACCCATTCTTTGGACACTCAGTCTCTTCTCCCTACCATCCCTGCCCTTGCCCAATGGGCCCATGAACAAAGTGGCCATAGTGGCAGAGATAGGGTTTATGCCTGGGCTTAAAAACATGTACTTCCATTCACCAAGGCTGACCAGGCTGTAGCTGCTGCTGAGTGCCAGATCTGCAAAGAGCAGAGACCAACACTGAGCCTTAGATATGGCACTGTTCCTTAGGGTGATCAGTTAACAACTTGATGGCATGTTGACTACATTGGACCACTTCCTCCATGGAAACGACCATTCTTTGTCCTTACTGTAGTAGATACTTAACTCTGGTTATGGATTTGCCTTTCCTGCACATAATGTTTCTGTCAATAACACCCTCAGTGGATTTATAGAATGCCTTATCCACTGTCATAGTACTCCACACAGTGTTGCTTCTGACCATGGAACTCACTTCTCAGCCGGAGAGTGGAACAATAGGTACACAATCATGGAATCCACTGGTCTTTTCATGTTCCCCACCATCCTGAAGCAGCTGACTTGATAGAAAGTTGGAACAGCCTTTTGTAGATACAGATATAGTGCCAATTAGTTGGCAGTAGCCTGGAGGCCTGGGGCAGGGTTCTCCAGAAGGTGGTATATGCTTTTGACCAGTGTCCAATACATGTATATTTTCTCCCATATTCAGGATTCACAGGTCCAGGAGTCAAGGGGTAGAAACCAGACTAGTTCTACACACTATCACTCCTTGTGACCCACTAGGAAAATACTTGTTTTTTGTGTGTTCCCATACTTTTAGTTCTAGTGGCCTAGAAGTTTTGATTCCAGAGTTGGTGGGGGGTTCTCCAGTCAGAAGACACCACAAAAATTCCACTGAAGTGAAAGCACAGACTTCCCTCTGGCCACTTTGAGCTTCTGATGCCCTTAAGCCAACAGGCTCAGCGAGGAATAACGGTGTTAGGAGGGGTGACTGATCCAGATTACCAAGCAGAAATTGGATTGCCTCTCCACAATTGAGGTAAGAAGTATTATGCTGGGAATGCAGGAGATTTTTTTTTAGGATGTCTTTTGGTGCTACCATGTCCTATAATTAAAGTCAAAGGGAAACTATAATGACCCAATACAGGTAAGATGACAAAGGGCACAGACCCTTCAGGAATGAAAGTATGGGTCACTCCTCCAGTAAAAGAGCTAAGACCTGCTGAGGTGCTTGCTGAGGGTGGAAGAAATACAGAATGGGTAGTAGAGAAACGTAATTATAAAGGCCATGTGATCAGTTTTAGACATGAGGATTGAAATTGACATGAATGTTTCTGTTATATTTTGTCAAGAATATATTTGTACATATATTTGTTTTTTCTTTGATTTCTTTATCATGTAATATAACATAAATTAAAAGAATATCAGAATTATCATATTTAAGTTTGAGATACTACTAAAAGAATGTCCCTCAAGGAACATTGTCACCTATTCTAAAATTTATAATGTGTTTGCAGTTGTGTGAGAGATAGTTATATCATGTTAGGCAGAATTAATTCTTGGTTTAATACATAATGTTCTTGCTATTGTATGTGTGATAGTTACATCACTTTAGGCATAATTATGTCCTTTTTTGGCAATTATGTTATTGTTTTCAGTTGGAAAGTAAGTTTGAATTAAGTATATATAATTGTGTGTCAAGTTGACATGGATGGACTTGTGATGGCTGTTCTTGGTTGTCAACTTGACTACATCTAGAATTAACCAAAACTCAAGAAGCTGGAGACTCCTGTGAGGGAGTTTTTCTTAATTAAATCATTTGAAGTGGGAAGATCCACTGTTAATCTGCATGTTTTGAGGTGGGAAAATACACCTTTCCTCTGGATCCATTGAGGTGGGAAGTTCCATCTTTAATCTGGCTACACTTGCTGCTGATAGCCTATTGTAAAGGACATAGAAGAAGAAAGTTTACTGTCCTTGCCTCCTTGTTTTCAGTGTCACAGGTAAGTCCATTCCTTCACTGGCATTAGAGCCTACTTCTCCAGGATTCTAGTGTATACTGAAAACCAGGTGAGATATCCAGCCTTGTGAGCAACTACTGGTTTCTTGACCCTTCACTGGTAGACAGCCATTGTTAGACTAGTTGGACCACAGCTTGTAAACCATTCTAATAAATTCCCTTTGTACAGCACACACACACACACACACACACACACACACACACACACACACACACACGTATATACTGTACATTCTATAAGTTCTATTCCTCTAGAGAACCCTGACTAATACAACCTATATACTTCTTCAGCAATAGAAAGTGGCACATTGCTCCAGCCAGGGCATTTCTGTTCTCTGGAGTCTTATCCCATTTCACTAGAAGACTTAAATGGAAGTCTTAAAATTCAATTGCTCCTGCAGATTAAGGCTCAGTGTTCTGTGCCTGTCATTAGTAACACAGACCTGATTGCTAGCCCATTGGTAGATAACCCAGTATATATTTTCAGACAACTCATGGCATTAAATCCCCAAGGGACAATCTCTTCCATGTAGTGTGCTGTGTGAAGGGAAGGGTCCAGGCAGATGTTGAGCTACAATCCAGTTATAAGACGGCCTCAGCAGATTCACTGGGAGATATAGTATTGTCTAGAACTTAATATAGAGAAATAGGCATCGCTGGCTATGGGATGCCCTAGAAAAAGGCCTGTTTATTATTGTGAAGACTGCATTACAGCAATTTCCAGGGAGGGATCCTGCTGGGAGCCATCTGCAGCCCATGTTCCCAAGGGTGAGTGTGGATTGTACTGCAGAATCCAGTGTGGCCTTAGTAAAGTAGCTGTGAGGGAGAGCCCATGCACTCTGTCTAGGTAAACTTGTTATGGATGGAATAAAGGGACAGATATAATAAAAGTGGGTTAAACTCCAGCTTGGTGGACTTTGTAGATTCTAGCTCAACTCTGTAAACATAATGTCTGAGCTGGCATGGAATTTTGTGACTCTTCAGCCAGCTCAAGAATTAGATGTATTCTAGCAGAGTCCTCAGGTGAGAGGGAACTGACACCATGTAGGAAGGGGGCTCCCTGCAGGAAACATGAGCAGCAGTGGGTGAGCTAATAAATAGAGGTGAAAAAATTCCTCATTAAAAAAAAATCTATAAACAGTAACTGAATTTTAAAAATGCAAAATTAGCATTTGATATGATCAGTGCTTCAGAAACAGTCCTGGGCCTTCAGCTAAATCAAAACCATCCCCAGAAAACTTGATCTAAAATGCCAGTTTCTGACATACTGAAGAGCCTCACAGATGTCTGCAAGCTAAAAGGCAGTCTTCAAAGTGCTAAACTTGAGTGAGAAAAAGACATGGAAAGAAGGGAATGAAGACACGGGAAATTCCCAATTCTGTGGAAAGGGAAAACCACAAGGGGGCATGGAAGGTATCCTGGGACTATGTCAATGGTCAGTTCCCATGCTGTCCTGAGCTTGCTTCCCAGCATCCTCATGATCCAGCTCATGACTGCCTGGGCCTCCAGCTCAGAGATCCAACACCCTCTTCTGGCATCCTTGGGAATGTGTGTGCACACATGTATGTGCACACACACATAATTAAAAATTAATCTTTTTAAAGATAATTTTAATTTCATGTCAATTTCTTGATGGATATAAAAAGGTCTTTTGAACAATTTGGACTGCTGAGAATCAGCTGCCTCTTTAGTGGCAGTTGCTGGATTCTTTCCCATGCCTTGCTGCCTTGGGTAAAGAACCATCAGCCATAATCATTGGCCAATAACTGGACTTCCTCCAAGACAGACTGGATGTTTTAAAACCCTATACCAGATGAGGAACACTCTAGTCTAGCTGCAAAGAGTGCTACAGCTAAACATGCTTCCCATGGCAGAAGGCCTTGCTCCAAACATAACACTTCAGAAAGCTGTCATTGACCTCCAAAGACACCACTTGTAGATACACCTTGGAGAACTCTATATGACCTTGATTGGTGGCTATTATTACTTGTGCCAAAGGGAACACATACCCCAGTGGTTCAGCATAAAGTCTATGGTTAGTATAACGCAAAGTTTGTGATTGGTATTTCTGCAAAGTCTATGAATGAAGGACATGGAAGTTGAGCTCAAGCGTTTGCATATCACACCCCTCCTACTATAACCATACCACTCAGCTCCTGTTTGAAAGCAGTAGGAAGAACCCTTCCCCCATGTTGCCTCCCAGCCTTATAACATTAGGCACAGTAAAAGGCTTATATTGAGTGGTGTTTTCTTGCCTTCTCATGGTCTTTGTCATTAGGTAGAGCATGCCTAATCACTCTAGCATAGAAGATGGTAACAGCAATAGTAGCTGAAGAATTTCAGAGAGCAACTGGAGAAGACTAAGGGAACAGAGGCAGTTGAGATGATAGAGGATATCAGAAGGTGAAGAAGATAGTCAACTGAGCCTGTGGAAGGAAGACACTTCAAAGAGTCAAAAACAGACTGCAGATTCTGATGACTGAATGGGTTCCAGGAGCTGTCAAGCCTAAAGAACTGAGGTCCAGACACTCAAGGCCCAAGAATTGAGTACCAGCCATTGTTAGGAGCAGAGCATCTAAAGACTGAGTGATGGAGAGTCATCACATTGCCCATGACCTTCTGCAAGTGCTTCAGTTCATCATTCTGTAATTTACATGACATCAATATGTGCTCCAGATGGCTGGGCAGAGTGGCACTCAGGAGACAGAGGCAAGTGGATCTCTGTGAATTTGAGGTCAGCCTGGTCTACAGAGTGAGATCCAGGACAACACAAAAGCTACATAGAAAAACCCTGTCTCAAACAAACAAACAAACAAATGAAAAATGTGCTCCAGAAAAACATTACTATTCTCCAATTATACATAATCTAAAAAACTCAAAAGTCAAAAACAGAAATGAGAATCAGTCAAAAGGCCAGCAAGACACAAACAAAAAGAGAACACCTTGAACCTAGGTAAGAAATAAAAGTAAGGGCTGGAGAGACGGCTTGGTGGTTAAGAGCACTGGCTGCTCTTCCAGAGGACCTGGTTCAGTTTCTGGCACCTGCAGGCAGCTCACAACCCCCTGTAACTCCAGTTCAGGAAATGTAATGCCTGCTTCTGGCCTCTGCAAAACTGAACCCCCATGGTACATATACATACATATATGTGAACATTCATACACATAAAACTAAAATAGTCTTTAAAAGAAAAAGACAAAATCATTTCTGATTTTAACAGTAAATGATACTTAGATGAGAACCATTGAAGAAAGGCAAGAAATAAAAAAATGAGGCAAAAAACCCCTGTGCCCGAGTAGTAGAAAAATAGAGCAGAAAAGGAAGACAGGTCAAATAGAAATAATATTTATGTTTTGAGATCTCCAGAAAAGAACAATATTGCTATAGAACTTTTAAAAATATCATTCATAAAATTCCAGGATAAAAACAAACAAGTGACTTGAAAGGTTTGTACTTTACCAAGACTCTTTGGGCCCTGGAAACAATAATTCCAAATGATTGATGTTGAGACACTTCATAGTAAAACTTTCTGATTTCAATGCCAAAGAAAATCTTCTCAGGGCCTCCAGTAGAAGATCAAGTAATGTCTAAAGATAAAAGGACTGCACTGACATTCGGTTTTCTGAAAGGAACACACAAAGGAAGATGGAAGGAAAGGCAGCATTTACAAAGCATCTAGACTGCTGGGAGGTAGCTGTCAACATCTGGAAATCAAGAAATTCTGAACCTGCAAGTCCTCCATGAAGAAGGTAAGAATGTGAGCTTGGTATAGCACAGAAACAGATTTGGACCAATCTGAGGAAGAAAGTTGGGGTATAATAGATAGTTAATAATTATCTATTAAATTAACTATAATTAACTACTCATAATCAGAGCCCTCATTCCAAACTAGTAGAACTGAGTGGGGAGAATGCTCAGATGTTCCTAATATAGAATTTTAACTACTACTTCAAGGAGGGATGATGGAATGAAAACCTGCTTTAGGCAAATGCCACCATAGAAACTTCTGGGAGCAGCGAGGACAGATGTGACACGTTGATGTGAAAGATAAGATGGATAGACTCTGGGCCACCATGGCTCAGTGCATAAAAGTATTTGCTACCAATCCCGATGCTTGAGTTTAAGCCCCCAGTCTCATGTGGTAGCAGAGAACTGATGCCTTCAAATTGTCCTGTACCTCCACATGAGCACCATAGCAGATGTAGCCCCCATTCCCATAAACAGATAAAGGTAATGTACATCTTAATTATTTTACAAAAAGCTTCTTTGCAATTTGAGGAGAGGTAACAGTAGCCCAGAGCAGCAGAAGCACACCAGTGTTCAGCTTCTTCCTGAATGTTTGGAGACTGAATGAAGGCCTCAAGGGGCAAAAAGACCCTCTGCCGTGGAATTGGAGATGGCTACATGGGCGTGCTCAGTTGTCCAAGCTCACCGAACTGTGTGCTTCAAATGAGTGCCTTTTGCTGGCATGTACAGGAGGGACCATTGTGGGATTAAATTGAAGACAAGCTCCTCTTTGTGGTCAGCTCCCAGCACAGTACTGCTTCTCATCCATATCATCTGCTTCACAGGGACAAGAAAATCAGAAAAACTCTTGCAAGCCAGGTTGGTTTTCCTATTCTAGGTTACCCCAAACCTCCAGTGGTTGACATAAGAATATAGCTTGGTAGTAGAACACTTGCCTAAGATCTGCAGGGCCCTAAGATCAATTGTTCAGTTGTTCAGTTCTCTCTCTCTCTCTCTCTCTCTCTCTCTCTCCCGACACACACACATACACACACACACACACAACCCCTGGGGATATAGTTCTGTTGGCATATTGCTTATCAAGCATACAGGAGGCCCTGGGTTTGATGCCCAGCACTGAATGAACTGAGTGTACTAGAAAACACCTGTACCACCAGCACTCCAAAAGTGAAGACAGGAGGGTTAGAAGTTCAAGGTCATCTGCAGCTACAGAGGATATTTAAGGGCAGCCTGTCATACACAATGCATTTGAAAGGGAGCAGGGCAAGAGGTGGGGTGAACACAGGAACAAGGGGGTAAATGATGTAAATATAGTATACAAATATGAAAACTATGTATACGCATATATAGATTTTAACTGATTAAAAAAAATAAAACAACTCTAAGCAGCAATGAAAATACCTTGAATTTGCCCCAAGTCTGTGCTGGAACCCTTCTTTGAGATGAGATATCAGAAAATCTGTTCCTTTAGCAAAGTTGCCAAGACCTGGACCAAAGCCAGTTCTGTGACTGGCTCACAATGAAGAACTCCTTGGTGGCCAGGCCCTGAGGGGTGGGAAATCTTAGGCAAGGACCAATGAGTGGAGGGTCCTTCCAGAAGCGAGGCCTGGAGCCTTGAGTCCTGCTGCACAGGGCAGAGGGGCAGAAGCACTGTAGGACAGCAGACAGACACTAAGGCTGCTCTGATCCTGACTTTGATCCTGCTGAGGGTCGCCCCTCCCACATCAGCGGAAGGAGGTCAGTTCCTCCTGCTGTCAGCTTCTTCTAAGAGTAAAACAGTGTGTGCTGGTAAGCTCCTCCTGCAGCCATGAAATCTTGTGGGTTATAAAGTGCAGACAAGAGAAAAAGAGGACACAGAGGGAACCTGTGGCTCCCTCTCCCATGTCTTTGCAGAGTTCCATTAGTGGGGCCTGAACTGTGTGCACTCTGTCTTCACTGGGAAATGGGTTTGGCTTCCCCTAATGAATGCCTTGCCCCTTCTTAGTGTCCTTCTGCCGTCTGTACTCAAAAAGAGCTTAGAAGATGTTTCCCCAAGAGATACAGGACTGGGTGTGATTGTAGGTCTGAAGTTCTATCCAGACATTCTGAACCTTCTCCAGAGCCATCTTTAGAACTATGCCTGGGATGCAGCCAGAGGGCAGCTTGCGTAGATGAGAAAAGAAGAAGGCTGTGTTAGATGATTGATGGTCCCTGGGTCAGGTGACGCCATGCATGTATTGCATTGTTCAAACTGCTCACAACTCCATGTCTGAAAATAAGTGCCAGAACTATTCAAAATTTGTGATTTGCTCATTTACTGCCTCTGAAGTCTGTATACCAATTCCTTGTAATGTGTGCTAAGAGAGAAAGTGTGTGTGTGTGTGTGTGTGTGTGTGTGTGTGTGTGTACATTTATTTGTGTAAGGGACACATGAATACTTGTCTATGCATGTACGTGGAGGCCAGAAGTCAGCTTCTTCTGCCATTTCTCGGGATGCTATTTTTTTAATTTGTTGTTTATTGGGGGCTTGGGTTATATTTTTATTTTCTTTATTTTTTGAGATAGGGTCTCCCTAGGTAGTCTTAGATGAACTGAAACTCACTATGTAGATCAAGCTGGTCTTAAACTCACAGAAATCAGACTGCCTCTGCCTCCTGAGTGCTAGAATGAAAGTAATAGCCACCATGCCACCTTGTTTGTGAGGCAGTGTGTCTCAGTAGCCTAGAGCTCACCAACTCAGCTAGATTGGCTGACTAGTGAGTCTTGGGACCTGCCTGTCCCTACCTCCTCAGTGCTGATATTAAATGTGTGCCTCCATGCCCAGAGGGGTGTGTGTGTGTGTGTGTGTGTGTGTGTGTGTGTGTGTGTGTGTGTGTTTTCCAGGGATTGAATTCAGGTCCTTGTGCTTATATGATGAACACTTAACTATTTGAACAACTGTCCAGTCCCAAAGTCTAATAATCTCATATAATCACTTTGTGAAATAATGGCTATTGTTATATCTAATTCATGAACAGAGAAACTGTGGATCAGAAATTTTCTAGAACATGTTCACAGTCATATAGCACAGGCATGTTGGAATCCAAGTTATCCACCACAGCATGATATGTGACCAGAGTCAGACCAAGTATGACATGGTAGACAGTACTCAGAAAGTCCACTCTTTTAGTGTAAGTTTTTCTGTGTTGACCTGTGGAGCATGACACACAGTCCCCTTCTTACCAGACTTGATGGCCCCTGAAGCATCTTACAAAGATAGTCTTCAGTGGTCATGGACATCCTGCTTCATAGAGGATGCCCAGTCTTCTTCTCTCAAGCCTTCACTCTGCTGAAATGCTATGGGCCTCTGTGTCACCTTGGTATTGCAGGGTAGAGGTCAATGGCATCACCAAAATGGCTTGCTATCCTTGTCACTCAACTATTGACAATGCCACTTTAATCCTAGTTTCAAGATTCTGTTGCTCAGTCATGTCGTTGCACCACCATAACCTAAGAGAGGGGAATGTTTATTTGAATAGCCAACAAAATATGAAGAATGTCCAAGAAAGTTTCCAGAATGTTAAGCAAATGGTTTTAACAGTAATGCCCACTTGCCATATACTACAACTCTTTCAGCATAAGCATGGTACTGCAGAGATGGCCAACTCTGAGAGACAGGAAATTATTCCAAGTCACTAACTGATGGAGTTGAAGAGCTTAATTTGGGTCTAGCTGCACTCTTGAATCATTATGTCTGTCCTAGGAGGGTTATTGTCACCAGCCTGTAAAGTGACCAGTGACTCCTTCCTCTTACCCTTCCTGCACTTTCTCTCTACTCTCCTCATCTGGAAACTCGAGGCTTGACATGGGACTCTCAGGGGACACCATGAACCTGCACGGTGCATTCAGCTGAATGACGAGTGTTGCCTTGCACTATAACTTCCTGTGCCTCTCTAGCTGTGTCCTTTTATCTTCTACCCCACCCTAAATCCTAGCACAGTGTACTGTGTGTTCTGCAGACATAAGTCACAGCCTAGAGAAATATGTCACATTCTTCCCTGGGTTGTAGGAAGGCACTGGGGTTGTTCTTACATAGTATGCAAGGTAGGAATACAGTATTAGTACATACATCTTATCTCAGGTCAGATTTATACTTGGATGGAGTGAGGGTTTGGCTATGGCCTTAAAAGCCCTCTACTGTTCCTCCAGGGCTTTCTCCATCATCTTCTCATATGCACAACATTTTATAGATGAGCCTGTAATTGCTCCAGTTCTAGCTGGACCAGATGCTATTTATCAGCACTAACATTTGGGTCAGTATTAAAGGGGACTCCTGCATAGTGGGGGCATCCTCCTAGACCCTGGATTAGGCACAAACCACACCCAAACACCTGCATTCACAGAGAGATCCTTTATTAAGTGGGAAGAAAAGTTAAAGGGGCTGCTTTCTGACTCAGGCAGAAAAACAGCATCAAATGACCTTGCGGGTATCATTGTTAAGAGGAGAAAAGGGGGAGGTCTGTGTTAGAATGGGCTGGGATGCAGTGGTAAAGAAGATAGAGGATGTGGGAGAAGGGGAAGCAGACAAGGGGAAGGGGGACAGGGATATTTGTCCCAGAGGGACAAAGGACCGCTTCTGGATAGAGAGGAGACAGATGTGTCACATAAGCAAATGATGGTTTTTAAGGGTAAAGGGGGAAACCCATGATAGGATGAGGTGTTTAATTGTAATTGGGCATGTTAATTAGGTGAACTAAAGGGGCTTCTGATTGCTGGACTTTGATAGTCAGCCTCAGGAGGAGGAAGTGGCCAAATAAGGGAATAGACCTTGGTTGCAGCCTTTAGGAATGTAATGTAACAGTTTTTAGCAAGGCAGAAGAAATTGGGGAGAGAGGCAAGGCCTGCCAGGGCCACATGCTCTAGTGGGCTAGTATCCCTTCAAGTATTTCCCCCACAGCTGGTCGAGAGCAGCAGTTTTATGCAGATCTGAGGCAGTGCCTTCTCCAGCTTGTCAGGTAACAGTCGCAAGGCATTATCATCATTGTTCCTTCGCATCAACTTTGCTCCTAATCACAGTCTAGTCATCCTATATGTATGGGTAGCCCAGAAAATCAACAGTGTACAAGCTAGCATGGGTATGTGTGTGACCCCGAATTAATCGTGTTTATGCTCTGCTGATGTATTTGATTCATTGAGACAATGAGCTTCTCACTGAAACATAAAGATGACAGAGAATGCTGTGTTGCTTAATAATGTAGGACTCAGAAAAAGTACAAGAGACAGGCACATGGTTGATTAGTATGCAGACTTTCTAGTCTCAGTGAGAGAAGACATTCAAACCCCAGTGAGCAATTCAGTGGTTGGTTCCAGGGCATACTCACTGGGCAGTAAATTGGCTCCACATTTTGTGAATTTTTCTTCTTTTAAAAGTTTGTGATAACATTGTGTGTGTCCAATACTCCAGGATAGGATGGCTTTTGATTACCTTACACACATTATACTTAATAGTTCAGCAGCTCTTATCTACAGCCAACCTTGTTAAGATACCATTTTGCTTCCAGCAGCCATGGTGTTCCACTGATGGATTGCCTTGGCAAAGTGCACGCAGAAATGAATTAGCTATCAAGTGCCAAATGGAAAGATTAACTCTGTCACTTATCAGAGACAATACATCATTGATAGTTCTCTTCCTTTAATGAATTTGCCTCAGTCTTCTTCCTAAGAAACTAAAAACAGATCAGCATACGCTAACATATTATCTGTCAGATATCATGAAAAAATGTTATACCATTAATGTAAATACATCATTTTTTCTGGTTACAAGAACCATTATAACATGGCAAAGGGTAAATAGAAAATTGAAACTGGTCTATAATGTTGTGATCTATCAGCTAAGAAAACTTTAATCCTACTATAAATCAGTATAGTTGTTTCTTCATGCATGCAGTATTATGCATACAGACATGCATGTGAACATTGCTTTATATAAAGGGTCTACATTTACTTTTTAATAATGTATATGCCCGTGTGTCTGTGTGTGTGTGGGTGCACATGAGTACAGTTGCCCATAGAAACCAGAAGTGGGCAGATCCCCTAGAGCTGGAGTTACAGGTGGTTGTGAGCTGCCCAAATGGGTGCTGGGAAACTAACTTCAGTCCTCTGCAAGAGCAGCTCAGGCTCTTTACCACTGAGCCATCATTCCAGACCTAACAGGTATCTTGTTTGCATGGAAGCTTGCTATATAACTCTGTTACAATGTACTTCATGACTAAGTAAATCTGATGGCAATCTCCCTGTGCCATTTGGTATCTTTTTGATGTTAAACGTTTTAAAGAATTCAGAGAATGCTCTTTGGAGTTATACTGCCCCATGGAATCAGTAACATATTATTAAATATTTAGGTAGTTTTTCCTTTTCACTTGTACAGTTATGGCAATTACTGAGAAACACTTTGTCACATTTCTTCCTGCATAACCAACTATTTCTTTAGAAGAAAGTCTTGCAGGAGGCGGGTATGTGTGACTGTTGCACTAAAGAGAACATTTATTATAAAGTCTTTTAAGACATTCCAAAAAGATCATAGTGATTTACACTCAGACTAGCAGTTTCATGATCTCAGGCCTCTTTGAAGATAGTTAAGAATTTACCATGCTGTGCTGGTCAGTTTTCTGTCAACTTGACATGAGCTAGAGTCATCTGAGAGGAAGGAATCCCAACTGAGAAAATGCCTTCACAAGATCTGACTGTAGGCAAGCCTGTAGGGCATGTTTCTCATTCGTGATTGATGTGGGGGAGCCCAGCTCACTGTGGGCAGTGCCACCCCTGGTCTGGTGATCCTGGTTGTTATGAGAAGGCAGGCTGAACAAGTCATAGGGAGAAAGTCAGTAAGCAGCACTCCTCCATAGCCTCTGCATCAGTTCCTGCTTCTAGGTTCTTGCTTGAGTTCCTGCCCAGACTTCCCTCAGTGATGGACTATTTCTTACCTGGAAATGTAAGTGGAAATAAACCCATTCCTTCCCAAGTTGCTTTTGGCCATGGTATTTGCCTACACCAGTAGAAACCCTAAGACACATGTTTTTCTCGACAAATCCTAAAACATGTTTGTGTCTTAATGCCAGCATACCTCCTGGCTCCCTTGCTCCAGCTACGTTGGTTTTACATCTGATGCATATTTTCATTGTGTTTAGATTGTGCAGGATTGTCTTTCTAAGAGATATGTTGTATGCATTTGTCATCTTGTTCTCTGAGAAATATCCACATACTTAGAGGATTAAAGCAAGATACTTTGATGGCCATGTGGTTTCTGCAGGTTGGGAATCTGGTTCAGCTATTAGTCCGCAGCAATCTCTCACAGGGAGCTGCTGGCCAGCGCTCAACTGAGAAAGCTAGCTTCTCATTAAGCCTTGTAGTTTGGTGGGGGTCCTGATCCTTTTGGCCTTTGGGCTTAGGGTCTCAGTCCTCAGTGGACTACTAGGTAAAGCTGTCCTCCATGTGGCCTCATACAAACCTTTGAAAAAGTGTGACTTCATCAAAGCCACTACTGGAGAGAGTCTGCCAACAAGATGGAAGGTAAATGTTCTGTAATGAGGTTATTCCTCAAAGTTGAGCTTTCCTGTGGGTTGGAGAGAAGTTGCTCTAGGATTCTCTGGGGAATTTCAGAATCTCAGAGGCAGAGAATGCATCACAGAAACCTATGTCACACAGTGCTCGGCACCATTTCACAGAAAACTTGGAATTCTGTGTTTGCATCTGGTGTGCAGGGATAAACACTAACTGCTAACTCACAGAGCTGTTATGGAAATGAAAGGAAATAAAATGCTATACTTATGTCGAATGTGCAACAGGCCTGGACAGCCTCAGGAAGGTCCTCCTACCATCACCCCCCCCTCCTTACGTCGCTATTCACACTGGTCAGGGATGAAGTCTAGCTTAAGATATAATGTGGTTTTCAGTGAATCACATTTCTGTTTGTCAAGCAGGCTCCTGTGGGAGGTGGGAGGAGGAGCTTGGGTTGTTATAGGTGATTTTAAGAGACTTCCTAGCTCCATCTTTTTTCCCTTTTAGTTTTATTTGTAGTGTAGCTGTCCTACTGTACCAAAACCTCAGAATAGTGACTCCTGTATCTTTTGTGGACCCACATTTAGTATGAGTCAGAGGACATAAAAAGAAATCAATCCATTTAAGGCATTCTTTCATCAGGCATATTTCTGCCTGACTGTCTAACCAACATCTCTCTATAATCTATCAATCATTTATCTGTGATTTATTATCTAACAAATTTTGGGTATCCTTTAAAATATTTTGATTCATTATTTAAAATTTTCATATAATGTGTTTCTATCATGTTTGTCTTGTTCCTCTTCATATCTCCTCACTTTCCCAACTTTGTGTCTTCTTTTCTTTTAATAACCCATTGAACCCCATTTCTATATACTCGGGAATGGTGGAGGTACCCACTGGAGCATCTTGACCTACCAGGAGCCACACCCTTAAAGAAAACTGACTCTCGCTTCCCCAGAATCCATCAATTGTCCACAGCTTCTCAATCAGGGTGGGAGCATGTTTACTCCTTCCCTCTCCTTTTACATATAACATGTCTGAAGATATTGAATTCTTAGTACAATAGGCTTCATTAATTCTAGCCCACTCATTGGATTGCATGGCAATTTAGAGTCTAGATCAAAGATCATTTTAGTTTTTATGAGAAAATAAAGAATTCCCCACAAAAACCAACATTCTAAATGAGGTGAATTTTATCTGCTTAGCATAGGCAAACTGTTTTCCATTACCATGGAGAATCTATTCATATTAACATTAATTAATGTACTAATTAAAAGTCATTCTCATTAAGCTTATTAAATTTTTCTTATTGGTGAAATTTTCCTGGAGGGTCTCATGTAACTTGGAGTAGAGCTGGAGACATTTGCATTGCATGACTCTGGAAGTGGTGTGGAATTCAGACCCTGTCACCCTGTTTATCTAAACCCATATGGTTTCCCATTAATTTATATGTCTCTTCTAGGCATGGAAATAGAAAGATTAAGTATAATTCCTGTTCTTAAATCATTAATATTGCAGAGTTTTTATTTCTATAGGGTATAATTCTATAGGTGTGTCTTAGAAAACACAAATTTTAAAAACTGGGAAAAAAACCCAAAACCCTAAACCAAAAGACAAGAGTTAAGTTTAAAAAGGCAACAGAGGACTCCTTCCTTCCTTCTTCCCTCCCTCTCTCCCTCTCTCCCTCCTTCCCTCTCTCCCTCCCTCCCCCTCCCCCTTCCTCTCTCCCTCCATTCCTTCTTTCCTTCCTTTCTTCTTATTGGTTCTTTGTGGATTTCACATCCTCAGGTCCAGCTCACCTGCACCCCCACCAACAGGGTCAGCTCTACTGTACTGCCCCAGGCATGATGCAGGACCCACTCTCCCAAATGCTGAAGCCAGTGATTCTAGGACCAGCTTTCCCACCTGCAGTGGGAAAGGGGTGAAGAGGGCATCTCTCCTTCTCCCACACCACTGTGTGACAGATAGATAGTAAGTCTAGCTCCTTCACTCTCATACCATCAGGGCCAGCTCACGGCACCCCCACCAACAGGGTTGGCTCTACTATGCTGCTTAGGCAAGGTGCAGTGCCTGCTTTCCTGAGTGCTGCAGTTGATCAGGGGCAAGGCCAGTCCTCCCTAGTGCTGCAGCCAGTTGGGGGATGAGGCCAACTCTTTGGAGCCCTATCCTCACTCTCTTTGGTGGTAACAGGACATCAACACAGACTGAGGCTGCGGCAGGGCTATGGACCCAGACATGGCCCTGGGCAGCAGCCCAGGGCCAGATGATACTATGGCCCTGGGTGGCAGTATGGGCTGCTCAGATCTGTATGGCTCCAGCAGTGGCACAGCCCTCAGACATTATCATGGCCCTAGGTGGCAGCCCAGACCCCAGACATCTGCATGGCTCTTGGTGGCAACAGCAGCCATGGATATCAACACAGACCCTGACTGCAACAGGGCCACAGACCCAGACATGGCCCAGCTACCGCTCATGGTCTTGGTGAGCAGTGCATGTCACTCAGGTCTGTATGGCCCCAGTATTGGCATGGATTTTGGACACAAACATGGTCACAGGTGGTGGCCCAGGTCCTGGGCATCAGTGTGACCTTTGGTGGCAATACAGGCCATGGACAGCAACATAGACTGAAGATGCAGTAGGACCATGGACCCCGACTTGGTCCCTGGCAGCAGCCTGGGCCTGGATAATGTTTTTATTTCTGTCCTTTATTTTTCATTTTAAAAAAGATTTATTTTTATTTTATGTGCTTTAGGGTTTTGTCTATGCATATGTAAGTTTAGCACATGCATGCAGCATCCATAAAGACCAGAAAGGGGCATCAGATTCCCCTGGGACTGGAATTAGAGATGGTTGTGAACCACCATGTGGGGGCTGAGAACTGTATGTGGGTCCTTTCAAAAAGCAGCAATGCTTTTGATGGCTGTGGAGATTTGAATAGGAATGGTTCCCATAGGCTTATAATTTGAATGCCTGGTCATTATAGAGTAGTGCTATTTGACATGGATTAGGCGGTGTGGCCTTGTTGGAGTAGGTGTGGCCTTATTGGAAGTGTGTCACTGGGGTGGGCTTTGGGGTTTTGAAGAGCCGGAGCCAGTCCTAGTGACTCTCTCTTCCTGCTGCCTGCTGATCCAGATGTAGATCAATCAGCTCCTCTCCAGCACCGTGTCTGCACACATGCTGCCATGCTGATAGTGAACTAACCCTCTGGAACTGTAAGCTAGCCCCAGTTCAATGCTTCCCTTCATAAGAGTGACCACATCATGATGGATCTTTACAACAATAGAACAATGACTAAGACGAGGGTTGAGTTGACTCTCCAGCTTGTTCATTTTAGAGACACAATCATCTAGTGTAACTCAAGCTGGTCTTGAACTCAGAGTGATCCTCCTGCATCACCAACTAATGCACTCTCTAGTCATGTTTTTCATTCTCGTTCTCCCTGGCATCCAGGAAGAAAGGAACACTGAGGTGATATAGATACCAGCCAGGGCTCATGAGTGGTAAGATGCACTCTTCATCATGAAGTCTATCTGAATAAGCTGACACAGAATACCCCACTGTTTAGAAGCCAGCTTCATGGCTACACCCAGCTTGGTTATATCCTCTGAGAAGGAAAAACAACTTCCCTTAATACATCTGAAAAATACCACATGAAAGCAGGATCATAGTGAAATATTCTCTTCATCTTTGGCAGAGCAATGCTACCTTGGAGCAACTCACCAGTCATCTCTTCTGCTTGCCAGATTGCAGGATAATGAATCTTCCTCCCTATATTTGGGCAGCATTTTCCATGTTGGTCTTGAATGCACTATGTAGCCCAGGCTGCCCTCAAACTCACTGTGATACTCCTGCTTCAGCCTCCCAGGTGCCAGAATGATAGTCCTGTGCCACCAAGTCTTCCTTGTATGGATCCACCATGTGGATCTAGACAATCTGGCAGATTCTTTCCTCAGAGAGAAGTAAACTTTACTGAGTCTCATAGCATCCAATAAATCCCTGCAGACATAGAGGTACAGTGACAGTTGGTTTCAGATTTCAATGTCTCATGACTTAGAATGACTTGAACAGTGAGTCTCAATTGAAGAACTGTCTACATAAGGTTGGCCTGTGGGCACAATTGTAGATAATTGTCTTGATTGCCTTCATTGATATGGGAAGACCCACCCCAAATATAGGTAGTACCTTCTGATAGCTGCCTAGACAAAAAGGACCCAAAGAAGGAAGGTTATTCTCCTTTAGCTTGGGGGTCTCTTTTCCTGCTAAGTTAATTTATCCTGTTGCTACTGCAGTTGCTGATTACATCACTGATGTTAGAACCAGAGTTTCCAGGCTTCCAGTGTGGACTGAGAACCACTGGCTCTAAGAACTCTCCCAGCCTTCAGGGCCAGATTGAAATTGCAGAGGCACCTGCCTCATGGACAGAACTGATCCCAGGGTGTCAGCCTCTTTGTGAGAAAGCCATTGTTGGATTATTTCAACTGTGTGGTGTAAGCTGATTTAATAAATTCTTTGTGCACACACACAGGTGCATGCGCATACACATATGCATATGCACATACCCGCACACTCGTGCGGGCGCACACACACACACACACACACACACACACACACACACACACATTCTTTCTGCAGTTCTGCCCCTCTAGAAAAAATAGGTATTATTTCTGTTCACAGTAGTGTCTTGAGAGACACATAGTAATATTAGTTTAAGTATTTTCTAGATGATATTAATTGAGGTGGGAGTAACTACCCTAACTTTGGGAGATGCCATTGCCTGGAGTTGAGTCCTAGATAGAATAAGAAGGAGTACCATGTAGCACTTTTTCCTGTTTCCCAACTGCAGATGTAAAGTGATCAGCTCCTAGTGCTCCTTCTGCCTTGACTTCTAAGCCTTGCCACACTGTGTTCTTGAGCTGTAGGGTCAAATAAACCCTTCTCTCTTTAAGTTGCTTTTTTAAAGTGTTTTTTTTTTTTTTCAGCAGAAAGACAAGTAACTAATACAAAAATTGGTACCAGAAGTGAGATTGTTGATATACTTAATCATGTAGTTCAAAGGACTTTGGAAGTGATTTGTAGTAGACTGTGATAGTTTGGAACCTCAGGCTGTAAAGCCCTAGAAAGCTTTAACCATGACTTTATGGGCCATTCTGGTAGAGAAGACCAGGATGCCAATAGAATGTGATAGAGACACACTTGCACAATTAATTTAAGATGACTTAGAAATTGCAGCATCTTTGAAATTAATTCCTGTATTTCATAGAGACCATCAAAGGAAATATAAGTGATTGTAAATACTCTGCACTGTGCATTTGCACATACATCTGCTCACTGGTAATATCTAGGCTTTCCTGAGAGCCTAAAGATCCAAATTTATTTTGTTGTGACTATGATAGGCAGTGTCTTCACAAGGTTCAGTATGTTGTAGAGGTTGGCGTGGCCACGGCCTGTCCTCTTGTCCTCAATGTGTTGCTCTTCTGGACTCATCTCTGGCCTAGTGTTCTCTACAGGTGGATGAGATGTCTGGGTCAAACATACCACAACTCAAATTCTCCTCTGCCCAATCTATTTTGCTGTCTTCTCCCACAGAGTACCACACCCAAAATACTTCCTGTAAAAAAGACTCTATCTCAGTGTATATTTCCTGAGACCTACACTGTGACTGCCTTACTGTGTATTTCCTAGATTCTGTTCTTCTCTCTAAACATCACAAGCATCTCCTCCTGCTTCTGGCTGCTCAGCATCTGTTCTGCTCACATGCATACTACTACTGTGCAGTCAACCACATGTAAGGGAACATACTCAACCATAATCTAACTTAGAGCATGCGCAAGAGCTGAATTTCTCAACTCCTCCTCTTAAGGTCGTTTTAAATGAATACTTTTTGGAAGAGCTTATTTACAATGGTATTTGATTTTAGAATCATGAGAAGTATATTTGTATTATTTGGTTTTGCTGTGATAACAGAACTCCCCCACATCTCAATGCCTTTCCCAAGGCTGCTTCCTGTCTGTCACACATCTTTTATACAGCTCTGCATACTGTTTCTTCTTACTCCAGGATTCAGATTGGAGGGACCTGGATGTAGAACACCTTGTTCTGACAAGAGAGGAAAGAGCCTGAGCGCCAGCTATAAGTCACATGATTGCTGTCTAGCGAGGTAGGTGTCCAGCACATCTGTTTTGATTTTATTGGCCAATCCAAGTGGCATGATGTAACCTTAGACTGGGGTGACAGATCTTTGTCATAAGCACAGGCAGTGACTAAGTTGTGCACTCCTTACACAACATGTATGGTTGATCACAACAACATGAGATGATTCCTCTTGGTCCAAAATGTTTGTTCCACCATTCTGCCACTGTCACCCAAATTCCACGGCTGTGTTAAGGCACCACCCTTCCTGAAGGGACTCATTTGAATAAATAGATAAATGACTTTTTTCCTGAATAGTAGTATACTTGCCCAGCACCTTATATACATTGTCTTAACCTCTTAATTCTATTGCTGCATAATAGAAAGTAAGGATTTGAGGATAAGAGGTGGAGGGTGAAATATAAACATCAGATCTGACTACCTTCTGTCTGCTTATGTGACCTGCCTTTGCAAGGAAGATGAGATGGATTAGGTCAGATTAAAGCTCTCAGGCTCTGGCTGGACAGTCACTAAGATACTAGGTGCTAGATGCTATTTTATTCTTCTCCTCACATTTAATCCTCATATCTAGAAGACTGATAGTAGCATTTTCATTAATCTTCAGATACTTTTTGTTTTCAGTTTTAGAAATGTTGGAAATTGCTTGCCTTGTCCTTGCTGTTGGTGAGGAGGCTAGTATCTCTGCTGTCCCTGCACAAGAAGCCAGCCAGGGATCCTAGAGACCAGGGTCAGCCTATTTCATGGTCTGTGGCAACAGTAACACCCTCGAGTATAAAAAAAAAAAAAAGGGGAGCATCAGAGGGATTCAGAAAGCCAAACTTGAAATGTGGTGACATTGTAGGAATGCTCTTGCCTCTTAATTCAATCTATGATTTCCTTTTAATCTCTGAACAGCTATAATGATAAATTTCACTACCCAAGTGGGCTTCAAAGTACTTTCTAAAATTTATAAAATTAAATTCAAGCTATTTAGCATAGCATCACATCACAATGTAATTACTGGGGTTTCTTCTTTTTTTAAATTAGAAACTAAGTGGCAAACTTTCTAATTATAATCTCTTAATTGGATTGGCCAGAAACACTTCAATTAAGCCAGCCAAGGCACACAGATGCTAGCAAGGACATCAATGCCACCGACTCAGGGTCCTGCATTGAGACTCTGCTCTTGCTAAACACTAAGGCTGAGGGTGAAATATACAAATTATATTCCCAGAAGCACCTTCTTTGAAATGGGATTTGAGAAACTGATCAAGGGCTGGGCCTGACTTATATAGATCTGCTTGTTCCTGTCACACCCATAAGAATTAAGAGGAGACAAAATACTGTCTTGTTGATGCTATGAAACCGGGATGCGTCCAGTACAAAGACAGTGCTCTGTGAATGAGTTTCAATCCTCCCCTTTCTTCCACCTGGTCACCAGATGTGTGTGGAGGGTAGGGTGGGGGAAAGTCAAGGATGTTACAAAGGAAAAGACAGATTTTGCTTTTAATATGAGAGCGAATCTCTCCCCTGTCCTGTAGCTCCTCACCAGAGGAGTCACTGCAGGGTCACAACACACAGGTCAGCCTCCAGTGAAAACACACTGCGTTCTCTGTGGCTGGAGTGTCAGACATCCAAGTGAAGGTGATGGTCACAAAGGGTGGAACTCCAGAGGCTTCACCACAATTTATTAACTTGATTGCTGCCCTTCTGGGAATCAGACCATCTGGGGACAGGTTGCTGTCTTCATTTATTGGTGACAGTGTACCAGTGAGTGTCAGCTAAGTTTATCACATCTGTACTTTGTGGTGACTTCAAGCTGAGTCCTGAGGAAACCACTTTCAAAGTATAAAAAACAGACCATCTTATGAGGCAAATTTATATGTGTGTTAATGCTTAGATATGTATTTTTTTCCTACCATTTGCTGATTTACTAAGTCAAAAAAATTTTTTAAATGTGCCAGTTGTCATAGGAAAGCTAATTAGCTAAGGAATGCTTTCTCAAGATATCCCAGGAGGATCAATAGTGCTTATAAAGATTGAAAGCTTGGGGAAGGCCATGGGATCAGGTGAGGCTGGGCCAGGCTTCCAGAGTAGGAATCCAGATGGTTCTCTATGACATTCCCTCATTTTTGCTTCCTTAAAGATCACTTGATTGTCCCTGACAGTATGATGTACTTAAGGCAGTAGACAATCACTAAGCCACAGCCCAAATGTCTGCTCAGCTACAGGTATACACACAAGATGGGAAGAAGCTAAGGGGTGTCTTATTCTCCATGAAAACTAGGAGTTCCTCTTGGGGCTGGGTACCACAAGGGCAGATGCTATAGAGACGCATGCTCAAATGTGATCCCCTCAGAAGACTCCAGACTCAGAGGAAATGTCCTCATGTGTGTCCATTGTTCCTTTTGATACTTTCTTCCGGTTGTTGCTTGCTGTCCTTTCCTTGCTGCCCTGGCCCTTGAAGGTGACATTTGTACAATCCCAGCTGGGATTTATAGCTTCTTGTGGTTTTGTTCTGTTCTGATGAGAGACAAGGTCTCACCATGTCACCCAACCTGGTCCTGAACTCCTACTTTCAAGCCACCTCCCTGCCTCAGCTAGGGCTAATGACACTGAGGTATCACCATGTCTGTGTCCTATTTTCTGCTTACTGAGGCAAACCTGTTGGACATACATGTCAGGTAAAATCACCATCTGTTTTTTCTGGTGTTTGTTTTTATTCTAACAATGTCTTCTAGGGTGCCAGACAAAGGGCTGACTGGGGTGTCAGGGCACTGGTATGGAAGTGTCAACAAACAAGGCTCCCCAGGACCTCTGTCCCTTTGTCCCTCCCTAGCCTGTGATCTTTCTGCTTCTGTAGAGATGGTACTAGAAATGCTCTGCTCTTTTAATTTCTTTTCACTTCATTGGGGAGAAAAATTATAATTAAAGACCAAGGCTGGAGTCATTGATAATCTGGACATGGTTGATACTTCTTCCAAACATTTCATAAGTGATGATGCTTCAGAGAATGTTCTGTGGACCTTCTGATCATGATTGGTTGCCTTCCAAGGGAAATAATGTCAGACTGTAAAGTGCTCCTGGGTCATACTGAGCAGACCGTGGGTTTCTTCAGGGAGTGGTCCTGAGTCTTCTGTGCCCTTCAAAGAGGTGATTAGGTGAGTGTGTTGGGGCTTCCAGGTGTGTATTGGGGACACCTGTGTTAGGTGCTTTTGTCATGACTATAACAGAACACCTGACAAAGCTGTGTTTTTACTGCATTTTATTTATTTGTTTAACATGTATTTCCTCTCTCTTTCCTGTGTTTGTGTGTGTGTGTGTGTGTGTGTGTGTGTGTGTGTGTGTGTGTGTGTGTTTGTAGGTGCACATCATGCCATGGTGCATGTAGTCCAAGGAAAACTTAACAAGGGCAAGTTCTTACCTTCTACCATGAGGGTCCTGAGGATTGAACTCAGGTGGTCAGGCTCCGCTGGTAGCATGTGTTTCCCTTACCATCTGGAGATCCGCTTTGGATATCACTCTGTATGCTGTAAATGTGTTGCTCTGATTGGTTGATAAATAAAATGCTGATTGGCCAGTAGCCAGGCAGGAGGTATAGGTGGGATAAGCAGACAAGGAGAATTCTGGGAAGAGGAAGGCTGAGACAGAGGAGATACCAGCCCACCATCCAGGGAGCAGGATGTAATGGCACACTGGTAAAGCCACGGAACACATGGCGACATATAGATGAACAGATATGGGCTGAGTTTAAGTGTAAGAGCTAGTCAGTGGTAGGCCTGAGCTAATGGCCAAGCAGTTTTAATTAATATAAGCTTCTAAGTGATTATTTTATAAGCAGCTGTGGACTGTGGGGCCAGGTGGGACCAGAAGAAAACTTCAGATACAGAGACCAGGGTTGGGTTTGATTTCTCTGCCAGTCGAAAAATTAAAAGGCAGGGAAAAAGTCTCAAGCACAATAGGAAGCAGCAGTGAGGTTGACACACACTTCTACTAAAACAGATGAGCACACTTCTACTAAAGGGGAAGGAGCATGTGTGTGTGTGCACACAAGGGGAGGGCAGACAGGCAGGCAGGCACAGCAGCACAATCAATATATGAACACACTTATATTAAAATGGAAGGAGCATACATGTGCTCACATGTACAGACACAAGTGGGGGGAGCAGGGTCCATAGATGGACTGTACTTGTATTAAAGAAGGAACACACAGAGAGACACAGACACAGACACAAGCACAGACACAGACACACACACACACACACACACACACATACACAGAGACATGGATTGGGGGCGCAGGCATATACTGCAGCAGGGTCAACAGAAAGTATGCAGGCTTATTGAAGAGGAAGCACACATACAGAGATAAAGATAGATGATAGATAGATAGATAGATAGATAGATAGATAGATAGATGATAGATGATTGGCAGATGATAGATAGATAGATAGATGATAGATAGATTATAGATGATAGATAAATGTTAGATAGATGATAGATAGATGATAGATAGATAAATGTTGGGTAGACAAATGTTAGATAGATGATAGATAGATAAATGATAGATAGATAGATGTTAGATAGATAGATGATAGATAGATAGGTGATAGGTAGATGGATAGACTGACAGAACAAGATGTACAAAGAGAAAAAAGCCCCACAGTGTAGAGTGGGGGACCTAGAAGGCTGGAGTACAGCCTCTCTTGAAGGACTGGGGCTTTTGAGGGTCTTTGGTGGGCTAGAGTGGGTCTCCTCTAATTTACAGTTGTTCAGTTTAGACCAATAAAGGGAAGCTGATGAGTCCACAACTCTGGGTAAACATGTTCAAGTCTGACCTTGAGTTTATGTGACCAGCCTGAATTGGCCAGGCAGTAGATAACCCTACTAGTGAGAGAAGAATGCTCCCAGGACTTGGGCTCAGGTCAGGAGCATGAGGGAGAAGCCTGAAGTTTTTCATCTTTATTATTTATCTGTATCCCATTTCCCTGCTTGCCTGTCTGTCAGGGATCTGTCTTAACTCCTAGTCCCTCACCTCTGCCTATGGAACCATTCCACACACCCATTGAAAACATTTTAGGGAAGAAAGAGTCTTCACATAAGGCAGCAGGCCACATTGCTTCCACAGTCAGGAGGCCAATGGCCCTCTTCACCTTGCTTCTACTTTTCATGCAGTCTAGGATGGATGACATGGAACAAGGCTGCCCACATCCAGAGTGGGTCATCCTCTTGCAGTTAATCCAACCTAATAATGCCCCATAGATATCCCCAGAAGAAGTCTTGTTGATCTTAACATAACAACTAAGTGCCACACTCTGCTCAAGGGAGCATACACTCTGTGGCTCAGTGAATTTTCTCCTGTTTGCTGGTCGTGGGGTGTGACTTGATAGAAAGCTGAGGCCCCTCTAGGAAAGGCAGAATATAAGCAAAGCAAGGGGGGCAACATTCTTGTAAGAGAGGCCCAAAGGGCTTTTAGAGGAGGTAGGAATGGGAAGCAAAAGATGACTTCTTCCCCAAGGTATGCTGAAGCTTTGGAGGTGATATGATTCCAGCAAGCAGGCTTGAAGAGCTGAATAAATAATTGATCATCTTAAATTATTTAGACCAGTGACTTTTCAACCTCCTTTAGCTATTAGGTCCCTTTGAGAAAGTGAGGAAAAACACAGACCCTATCATGAAGTAAACATACACACAAACTTTTGCAAATAAATCAGAAGGGTCAATGCTAATTAATGTGTTTAATGGCTATCCTCAGCACCAAGTCTTAAGGGCATCAAACACCAGGCTCATTTCCAACCCCAATGGCATTCATGGCAGCAGACTGAGAATTAAGCCACTGGAATGAACAACCTGAGCTAACACAAGGTAGGTGTCACAGCTTGCAGGTGGTAGGCAGTTTCTCATCTGAAATGTGATTGTTCCTTTAGTGTGGAGGAGGGCCAGAAGATGCAGCCCACAGTTTTTAGTCATTAAAATCTCCAATGAGGATTTGGAAAAGGCACTCATTTCTCTCCAGGGTTGTAGAATGTTAAATCAAACAGATTTAAATCAACCTGGGACAAGTTTGTTGGCTGCTCATGCATGGATGGGTTTACTTCCCTTGGAGTATCAGACTGAGTAACAGCAGTGATTCAACATCAAAATCCCCATCTCCCAAGGAGGGGTTTTCTTTCTAGTTAATAATCAAATAAGAGGTTTGTTCCCACTGGGGGTTGGAGAGGAGAAGGGTAGGGAGAATGAGGCCAAGGTTGTCACTGGGATGAGGCCTGTGAGGCAAGAGAGAGAGAGAGAGACAGAGAGAGACAGAGAGAGACAGAGAGAGACAGACAGACAGAGACAGAGAGAGACAGAGAGATAGAGACAGAGAGAGAGACAGAGACAGAGACAGAGAGAGAGAGACAGAGACAGAGAGAGATCCCTTTATTTCGAGTAAGTCAATGGACACTCCTGGGGAAAATGAGAAAGACACTGAGCCACACATCAGGGAAACAGGTGTTCATGCTAAAGCAGGGCTCTGTTGTCCGAGGAAGAGAGATGGTCCTCCTTCTAGTGGCTCTTGAGGACATGTGGCTATTGGAATGCAGAGGCAAACAGTTATTTAACCAAATGATTGGTCTTAGTAGGCTGAAAGTCCCCAAGGAAACACAACCTTGTCATAAGTCCCACCTGTCCAAGATGCATTGCTGAGTCCCAGGAGATCGAAAATGTCACTATGTGGAACTAGTTTTAGAACCTGTCAAACAAGGACACTAAGGGTTGGATTGCTTCCTTTCCTGAAATTAATACCATTTACACATATTAATTGCACATGGGTGGGTTTCATTTCCATACACATGAGATCCTTGCTTCATCCTTCTCCCTACTAACTTCCTTCTCTTCCCCTCTCCTCTTCCTCTTGCATCTGGTCACTCTATCCTTTCCTGACTATATTCCTGTTGTCTTCACATTTCCCTTTATTCTAGTTTTCACATATAATATGAGGGCTCTGCTTACTTTACCTAACATGATGATTCCTAGTTCCATCAGTTTTCCTGTGAATAATATGATTTCATTATTTTTCACTGTTGAATTCTACTCCATTGTGTATGCCCTGTTCTCTCTATTTATCTATTTATTGACATACACTGAGGCCGGTTACTAAGTTTGGCTATTGTGAATCAGGCTGCAGTATATGGGGCACACTGGTGTCTCTATTCCATGTTGACTATGATCCTTCTGGTCACCTGCCCAGGAGGTCTATAACGGAGGCATTGGTGGGTTTATTGTTATTGTTTCAGGGACATCTACATTGCTTCCCATCAGAGGCTGTGCTAACTCACTTTCCCCCACACCGTCACCAGCATTTTCTAATCAACAGGCCATCCCTGTGTTTACATATCACTGCATTACCTCTCCCTCCATACTTCCTCCAGTGTGATCAAGACTTCCTCACTTCCTATTTGCTTTGAATTTTGTTTCTAATTGTGGTGAGATGGAAGCTCAGGGAGATTCTGATTTGATGGAGATGGAAGCTTGCTTTCTAGGCAGTGTGGTTAAAGCATGCTCAGGGTTAAATGATTGTCCTGGAAATTTTTGTATATGAGTATTGACGGTGATGAGGGCATGGGCTAGTCAGTCTCTGTGCATCAGCTGACTGAAGAAGTGATGAAGAGAGGCTCCAGGGGCTGGAGTGCAGATGTACTTCTAAACAGTCTTAGTAAGTAGAAACACAACGCCAAATGCAGAGTTAAAAACCCAAGAGGTCAGAGCAGTAGTTAAGAGCTGAGACTAAAAAACCATTCTTACCCTTCGCTGCCACTGTTGTCTTTCCCCTCAGAAAGTCTCAGAAAGTAAGTCTCTTGACCTACTTCCTGTGTATCTATTTTTTTTTTATTGACTTTCTGTTCTACCTTCTCATTCGTTGTAAACCTAACCACATGACCTCCTCATCACTGCTTGTCTGTACAGACCTCCAGGTCTTCTATGGTTGGTATTAAGATTAAAGACATGTATCTCCATGCTGGCTATATCCTTGAACACACAAAGATCTGCCTGTCATGTGATCTGGATTAAAGGTGTGCACCACCACCACCTGGCTTCTGCTATGGATGGCTATTAGCTCTGATCCCCAGGCAACTTTATTTATTAACATGCAAATAATATCACATTTTAGTACAAATAAAGTATCACCATAGCTGGAGATCTTTATTAGAGATCTACTAGTCTAAGCACCTCTATAAACACTCGCCCACACAGGGCCATGCATTCCTAATCACTTAGTGGTCTCTTAATCAACTTGACCATCAAACTTAATCATCACATTCATGTATTTTAGTGAGTGCCTGCTTGCCAAATTACACTGAAGTACATTGGGTTTCAGCCTCAAAAAGAGGAGCCCTTGTAACATACATAATAAATGGTTATGATCTCATATATACATACATATCTACTATATATGCAGCAAATGTATATTTGAAAAAAATTTGCACTAATTATTTAAGACCTTATTTGGTGTAATTTGTTCTTATTCACCCTCCTCTCCAATGCCCTCCTCACCTCCCTGCACAACCAACCTCTTGTTCCCTTTTTAAAACAGTTTTGAAGAGGGTCAGACTCCTCTTACATATTTATTTTTTAACTATGGCAATGCTTTCTGTGCTCAATTTTCTCTGAATTGATTCTCAAAAAGCCATATAGGAGAGATGGCAGCAGAGTGGAAAATACATCCACATTTCTAGAGCACTAGGAAGTTAGCCAAAGACTCACAGGAAACCAAGGTGAAAAAAATAGATGAATCTCAGCAAACCCACCCCATCCAGTGATGTCTCTGTTTACTACCTCCTCGTCCCTTTCTCTGGATCCTGGAGACAGCTCTGAGGGCTAGTAGCCCAGCTCTGGAGGAAGCAAGCAACCTAGAAGCCAGAAGAGCCAGCAATCTAGGCTTGTAGCCCTTCAAAGCCTCATTCCCAGGGGACTGACAGCATTTCTCATGAACAGTGATCTCCTGAGAGACAGCACTTGGGTGGCTTATTTCATTTGACCATCTCATTTAGAGCTGGCCCAGGGCAACAAGCCTTTTCCCTGGGGGCATCTGTCAGAACTGTTCAGAGGTGATTTACAGATGGCTCTTCAGGAAGCTGTTGGTGGCACAGGAACAAACATCAGGATAATGTCTCCATTCAAGACAAATCCAGAGAACCAGCTGCTTACAGGCTTTCTGAGGAGCTCTGACAAACTCTGGGGGTCTAGAAACACATGCAAAGAACTGTGAACTCATGGAAAGTTGTGAGCATGCTCACAGACCCCAGGGAGGGCTAGAGTGGTCACTCCTGGCTGACTTGGGGCTGCCCCTTACGAGTTCTTTTGCATGTCTCCTGGTTTCTTGTGGAAACCCAATCTTTTGAATGATAAAATGAAGCAAGGGTGGGAGTTGGATCTTCCCATCCCAGGCCTTAGTTTTCTTGCTGTTTGTGGTTGTTCTTGTCTGTGTTCTTTTCCCTGGATGCCCACTGTGGCTCTATTCAGTTGGTTTATGGGCATATTTTGATTTGGGAAAGATTTCCCTAAATATAGAGAATCATTAAGGTTTCCAGTTTCTGCTGCATCTTTCCAAACATACACAGACACACACACACACAGACACACACAGACACACACAGACACACACACACACACACACACACACACACACGCTATGATATACATGGTATATCACTATGTATCTATCTTTATCTATATACACAGCTCTCTTCTACTATATTCAGCATTCTACTTTTGAGGAAAACAATTCCTCAGAGCCTATGCTACCACATGATAAATGGCTTTCTGCACAAAGGTGCTGGTTTTCCCTGATTGGAAAGCCTACAACAAGAAGAGAGCAGGAGCCCTGGAACTGGAGTTTCTGATGATTGTGAGGTTCCCTGTCGGTGTCGAAACTGAGCCAAGGTCTTCCGTGAGATCAACAAGTATTTTATTATTTTTTTGGTCACCATCATCTTTATTTTAAAATTTCACACATCAGCTATAGGTTCCCCTGTCCTCCCCCCACCCGCTCCCACCCCCACTTCCCCCCCAGCCCCTCCCCTCCATTCTCATCTCCTCCAGGGCCAAGACTCCCCTGGGGATTCATTTAAACCTGGTGGATTCAGTACAGGCAGCCCCTGTCCCCTCCTTCCAGGCTGGGCAAAGTGTCTCTGTGTAAGCCCCAGGTTCCAAACAGCCAGCTCATGCACTAAGGACAGGTCCCGGTCCCACAGCCTGGGTGCCTCCAAAACAGTTCTAGTTATTCAATTGTCTCACTTATCCAGAGGGCCTGATCCAGTTGGGGGCTTTTGGTTCATAATTCATGTGTTTCCATTAGTTTGGCTATTTGTCCCTGTGCTTTTCCAATCTTGGTCTCAACAATTCACACTCTTACAGTCCCTCCTCTTTCTCAACAATTGCACTCCTGGAACTCCCACTGGGGCCTGGCCGAGGATCTCTGCATCCACTTCCATCAGTTATTGGATGAGAGTTCCAGCATGACTGTTAGGGTGTTTGGCCATCTGATCACCAGACTAGGTGAGATCAGACTTTCTCTCGACCATTGCCAGTAGTCCACAGTGGGTGTATCATTGTGGATTTCTGGGGACCTCTCTAGCACTTTACTTCTTCCTGTTCTCATGTGGTCTTCATTTATCATGGTCTGTTATTACTTGTTCTCCCTTTCTGTTCTTGATCCAGCTGGGATCTCCTGCTCCCCTAAGCTTTCTTTCCCTCGAAGCTTGCCCTTCATTACTCCTACTGTTGTCCAGGTTGTTCATGTAGATCTCATCCATTTCTCTGTCATAGGGCCATCCTTGTGTCTTTCCTAGGGTCCTGTTTTCTAGGTAGCCCCCCTGGAGTTGGGTAGCAGTCTAGTCATCTTTGTTTTACAACTAGTATCCTACTATGAGTGAGTACATACCATGTTTGTCTTTCTGAGTCTGGGTTACCCACTCAGGATGATTTTTTTCTAGATCCATCCATTTGCCTGCAAACCTCATGATGTCATTGTTTTTCTCTGCTGAGTAGTACTCCATTGTGTATATGTACCATATTTTCTTTATCCATTCTTCAGTTGACGGGCATCTAGGTTGTTTCCAGGTTCTGGCTATTACAAACAATGCTGATATGAACATAGACCCCAGCCTTTCCAGACACTAAGACACATTTGAAACAGCCAGGAAGTTGTCAGTTCTAATTTAGTTTTGACTATATGCTGAGAGAAGCTAATGAACACTTTAGCATATGAGCCAACTTCTATGACATGTCCAGAACAGGAAATTCCCTAGAGGCAGAAGGTAGGTGACTGGGTTTTCCCCACTGAAGGAGGACGGATAGAAATTAGCTCTGATGGTCACAGACAATAATGAGAACATTCTGAAATTAGAGGTCAATGTATAATGTCATTTTGAATGAGCTGAAAACCAGAGAAGTGCACACTTTTGGAGAGAGGCATTTATGGTTTGTCCATGCCTCACCTTTAACGGGGTACACGAGGCAGTGAGATCTGCTTTGGGTTCTGATAGTTTAATAGAGACTGGCTTTGCTATTCTGCCCAGGACACCAAATAACAGGAGAAGGCTGCAAGAAAATGGTTTTAACTGTTGTGCATTGAAGACTGGTGAAGAGAGATCCTTAGGGATGGAAGAAACTTTTCAGTTGTCCTGATTTCTTGCCTTGTGGTATCTGAACACACAGAAGGCATATGTAGCTGGCACAGAGCAGCTAACTTTTTAAACTGGGAGAAAGAACAAGAACTCAGGGCTCAGGCTGTGAGTTTCCTTGCTAGAAGTAAAGGGACTGCATAGAGGGAGCTATCCAGTCACATCAGGAGGGACCTATCCAGTGTGGACTTGTGAGGAAGCCACCAAAGCCAGGATAGAGACTATGGAGGTCACAGTGCCCAGGACTCACTCAGTACCTAGGTTATAGTGCCCCCCCACAACAAGACTAGATTGTTTCAGTTAATGGTGTGTTGGATATAGTACTCTGAAGGGTCATTCCTTGAGAGTCTGGAATAATTATTCCTTGATCTTAGCATGAACAATAAAGTTTCAAAACAAAAATCCTGAAAGACTTAATCACAGTCCAGGAACCTTGGTAGTGGAGAGATCAACACTATATATGTGAATACAAAAATATTTAACATCCAGTAAGCTAAAATTCATCAAGCCTGTCATCCATCAGGGATTACCAAACACAAAGCAGAAAATCACTGTTTATAATAAATTAAAAAAGTCCAGAATAGACATTCTTATTGGAATTAGCAGAACAGGAGTAAACATTTTCATTATGTTATTTCATGTATTCAGAAGCTGAGAAGCATGACAGTTATTTTAAAAACAGAAATCAAATTTCTGCAGATGAAAAGTACCACACCTGAAATGCAAAATGCACCAAATGGGATTAGTGCTGACAGGACATCCCCCAGGAGACCTCAGACACTGAAGATGCTGCTGCAGAACCTGTGCAAATGAAACTGGAGAAAGTAAAGACTCAACAGAGTAAATAGCATTAGTGAGCCATGGGAGAATTCAGTCAGCCGGATGTGAGTGTAGGCAGAGTGCCTGCAGGAGAGGATTATGGGAAAGAGCAGAAGAAAGGTTGGGTGACCATTTTCATAAAGATAAAGGGGTTTTTGTGAGACATGGTGGAGGCCAGCATGAGGACAAGGGCACAAAACATGAAGCCATTTCTTGGTGGTCATGTAGCAGCTTTGAATGTTCTGGACAAGATTGAAAAATCAGGGGGAAAAGGACTGAGTCATTTATTCAATTTATACAGGGCCCAAAAGAAGCATTCACTGATGTTTTTTAAACAAAGTTTGACTTCTGCTGTAATAGAATGATATCAGATCCAGAAATTAGACAGATATTAATTGAATCTTTGGATTTTGAAAATGCTAATTCAGAATTCAAAAGGATAGTCAAGCCTTTGAAGGCAAGATCAGCAACATTAAATGAATGATTTTAAAATATGGCTAATATTGGATCTCATGCTGATAATTCTGTTTTGATAGAAGTAATTTCTCAAAATTAAAAAAAAATCAAAATGTTAGATGTTCTAATTGTAGTAAACAACATCCTTTGAAAAGGGATTGTAGACAAGATGTTTCTAGAAACAATGTTTTTTTCTAGAGACAATGCAAACAGAAGTCCCCAGGTTTCTGAAGTATGTGGAGGGTATAACAAAGGCCAGCATTAGACTAATGAGTACAGATCTAGAAGATAAAGTCAAGGTAAACTTTTGCCATCAGGAAATGCCCCGAGGGACCTCCTGCAGGTCCTGCTATCAAATTTTGTTCAACCATTCCCTGTCAGCATTGGAGCAACTTATCCACAGAGCAATTAAAAGACTCAATACCTGTGGTTAAAAACCACACAGCTCTGGATGTGACCAACCACACAACAACTTCTATAGATACAACAAAAATTTAAGGAGAGATCAGATAATAAGCATTTTGGCAACCTGCTATAACTGAAAGACCAAAGCTAAAAATACATATAAATGGTATTAAAATTGAGAATTTGGTAGACAGAATACAGACATAACAATATTTTTGCCAAAATCTTGACATCTATATTGGCCTCTTCAGGAGGTAAATGTTCAGCTTCTAGGGATTGGAACTTTATCTCAGGTAAAACGAAGTGCAAAATGGGTTGAGTGTGTAGGACAAGAAGGACAAATAGGAAAATTAAAAACATATGTGGCTAACATAGCAATGAATTTATGGGGACTTGATTAGTTGCAGCAATGGAAAACATAGATTAACTTTCCTCCAATCTTATAAATGAACCATAAAATAAAGAATGCTTCTGAGAGAAATATTAAAAGTTATTATCAAGGACAGTCACTGACCATTCAGGTTATATATAAGCATGGTACAACAGCTGGTTGTTTTTAAGGATACCAACCGCAGTGCCTTTAAAATGGTTAACTGGCAAACGTGAGGATAGAACAATAGCCTTTGACCTCAGAAAAATTACAGGCAATAGAACAATTGGTACAGGAGCAGCTAGATGCTAAACATATAGAAGAGCCAACCAGTCCTTGGAATTGTTCTATATTTGTCATTAAAAAAAAATCTAGAAAGTGGAGAATGTTAGCAGATTTAGGAGCCACAAATAAGGTGTTCAGCCAATGGCCTCTTTATATTCTGAAATTCTCTTGCCTTCTTTCTTACCTAAAGGATGGTCTACACAGTGATTGATTTAAAAGACTGGTTTTTTTTAAACTATACAACAACAAGATAGAGAAAAATTTGCCTTCACAATTACTGTAATTCCCAGGCTGTTAAAAGGTATCAGTGGAAATTTCTTTCACAAGGGATGTTAAAGAGTACCACCTTGTGTCAATATTTGTACAACAGCCATTGGGAATAATTTGTAAACAGGTCCCTAAATCTATATCAGATTCAGATACATTGTTTGAAGGGGTAAAGAAAATTTTGCCTTTTTGGGATTAAAAATTGCTCCTGAAAAAATACAAAGGGGAGAATCTATTAATTACTTAGGATATAAGATGAGTTTACAAAAAATTCAACCACAGAAAGTACAAATCAAGAGAGATCAATTATGAACTCAAAGATTTTCAAAAACTGCTGGGAGATATTAACTGGCTATGGCCCACAATTTGATTACCAACTCAAGAACTAAGTAAATTATTTTAAACCTTATAAGGCGATAAGGATTTAAATTGTCCAAGAAAATTGTAAGCTGAGGCTGAGAGAGAATTGGCTTTGGTAGAAGAGAAATTATAGGATGCACATGTGGATCACTTTGATCCAGAGCTTGAATGTATCCTGGTCATACTATCTTCTACACATTTTCCTACAGGAATTCTTATGCAGAGAGAAGATAATATATCCTAATGGATATTTTTACCACACAAACAGAGTAAAAAACTAAAAACCTATGTAGAAAAGGTTTTCTGAATTGATTCTGAAAGGAAAGTTAAGACTTCACAAATTAATAGAAATAGATACAACAGAAAATGTGGTACCTTTTACTAATGCTGAAATTGCCTCATTACAGGTAGAAAATGAACATTGGCAAAGAGCTTGCCATAATTTTTGGGAGGATATTAGCAACACAAATCCCAAAAGAAAGAAACTTCAGTTTATAAAGAGAACTAATTGGATCCTTCCTCAGATTGTACAGGGAACACCAATTTCTGGAGCCCCTATATTCTATACTTATGCAAATAAATCAGGAAATGAGGCTTATAAGTCAGGAAAAATAAGTAAAGTGGCTCAAAGCAATTATGATTCTATTCAAAAATTAAAAAAAATAGAATTATATGCTATTCTCATGGTATTATTAGATTTTCCATACATCTTACTACAGTTACTGACTCTCAATATGCAGAAAGAATTTTGCATATTTAAACCACTGAACTTATTCCAGATGATTCAGGATTAACTTTTTTATTCAAGACATAATCAGGAATATAAATCATCTATTATATAGAACACATATGAGATCCCATATAGGCCTAACAGGTCCTTTAGTACAAGGTAATTGATTAGCTATTGATAGGAAATGTGCTAGAATCCTCAGAATTTCATAAGAAACACCACATTAATAGCAAAGAGTTGGAGAAAGATTTCTCTATCACTTGGCAACAAGCCAAGGAAATTATAAGGAAATGTCCTACTTGTTTTTTGTATAACCAAACTCTATTACCTGCATGAAGTAATCCAAAGGGTACTCAAAGAAATGAAATTAGGCAAATGGATGTGTTTTATTTTGCAGAGTTTGGAAAATATGCGCCATACTACAGATAATTATTCAGGATTTCAATGGGTGACTGCTTTGAGTTCTGAAAAGGCTGATTCTGTAATTACACATTTATTAAACATTATGACCATCATTGGTATAACTGTGTAAATTAAGACTGACAATGCTCCAACATATATCTTTAGTAAAATGAAACAGGGTTTTTTTGCATATTATAATATAAAGCATATTACAGATATACCACATAATCCTACAGGACAAGAAATTATAGAAATATCTGATCACATTTTTAATAGATATGCTTAATAAGAAGAAAGGGATAATAAAGACCCCCAGAGATAGATTTCACAATGCTTTGTTAACTTCAATTTTTAAATGCTAATGAAAAAGGAATGACAGCTGCAGAAAGACATTGGATAATGAAAAAAAGAAAACCTGCTGATTCTAATTAGCCTCTATACTTTAAAGATATGAGGACCTCAGAATGGAAACCAGGATATGTGTTATATTGGGGAAGAGGTTTTCCTTTTGTTTCCACAGGAGAAGAAAATTATGGATACCATCAAGATGGATAAAAATTAAATTTAAACAGGAGACACTTCTTGATTAGGAGAGGCAATATTTCATCAACTGCATTGCTAGTCCATCTAAATTAACTTATAAGACTGACAGATGTCTTTCATTTGATCAGATATAACCTACCTAAAAAGGGAAACTCCTTGAAGTTAGGTGTGGGGCAAGGTTTTGTTTTTGTCTTTCCAGGAGAATAAAAGAATCTAGCTTAAGAATCTGAAGACCACTGAACAGATAAGACATCTGAAGAAGAAGGAAAAATAATTTAGAGAAAATGTCCCAAGGAAATAAGTAAATTGGCTTAATGGTATAACATATTTCCAACAGGAAAAAATTAGTTAATCTTCCCAAATATTTATTCCTACTGTTCTCTACATATTTATAAAGCAAATGATTTTTTTCTAGTCCCAACTCAATTAAAATTTAAAGCTGCTTTGGCATTGGAACATGGCTCTCTCTTTTTCTAAACCTAAGCATGCTTGATAGAGGATAATCCAATGTCTCCATCTCATGTCAGAAGAGCCATTTGGTATAGGACAGAAAAAAACCAAAATTAAGGGACTATTCTATTGTCACTAATCTTATAATCCTTTTGTTTTATTTCAACTCCTTAAAACTTTTCTTAAGGTATAAATATTATCTCAAAATTATATATATATATATTTAATTTTTCTGTCCTGATATTGATGGTCATATAGAGTACTAACTAATTCTAGAAATAGGCTTCATCTAGTTTCCTGTATGGGATTTGGGGCTTGGGTCTGAAGCAGATAATTAGTAATTAAGCTTGTAAACCCTGGATGTATTTAATAGATTATGGTCCTATAACCTCTCTGAGATCTGTTGCATATGACATTTAAAATGTTTAAGTTCTCTGCAGTGAACTGTGACCATTCCTAATAGTGACCTTTGATGTCTCCAAAGGGATGTTGGGGCCCCACAATGATTAACCCACTTGGATTGTGGTAATGCCACTAAGTTGACAAATACCATCCAAAGATCAGCTTTGGACTACAAGTTGCTCAGGACAATTTCCAGGCAGTTAGCTAAGATGGTCTAGCCTCATAGACTAATCCAGCCAGAGCTTCAGGTAAGCCTTGCACTTTCTCATCACACTGAGACTGGAAAACAGCTAGCTCTCCCAGGACTTGATCTTTATCTCAAATTTTCAAGGTTCTCTAAAGATGCCATCACCCCCATACAACAGGAAATTATTTTTAATAACACGATGTCTACATTCCTAAGAGGTGGGGTGGGTTGTTCTTGCTTGTTTGGAGGATGTTTATCATTGTTTAGGGGGGTTGGTTACAAGTTGTTATTGGTCATGGTCAGAGAGGAAACTAAGCAAAGGAAATTAGATTCAGGAAACTCATCTTAAAAAGAAAAAAAGAGGATATAGAAATGATAGGATAAAAGGGTAGATTATTGAATCTACTTTCAAACAACTATTTGCCTCAAATATTTTACATTGGTATGGATTTTTTTTTGTAAATGGATACATATTTAAGGTTATTTTTGTTGTACAGTATTATAGATTTTATTTCTTATTTAGGGTATTGTACTTAAGCAGCTCACTTAAAAATGTAATGTAAAGTTCTAGTCCTTGAAAACTAGTTAGGTAATAAAGAAATACAAATTATCAGTTAGTCATCTATAACAATTAAACTTACAGAGTGATGGGTTATTTTCCTCCCCAGAGTGACAAGGCATAGTCTTCCTTAATATGATGGCCCCTGATGCTCTGCCCTGAATGCTGATTTTAAGTGTTACAGCTCCAAGAGGAAAGGCTTCCCCAATGTAAGTGTTCCAGCTCTGTTCCAGCTATGGGAAGGTTTCCCCAATATAAATGTAACAGCTTTGCTCCTGTGAGAGGATTCCCCAGTGGAAGTGTTATAGTTCTGCTCAGGCTTGGGAGGGTTTCCTCAATGCAAATGTTATAGCGCTGAAGGGAAAAGTATCCTGGCCATCAGGAGTCAAGGAATACCACAACCTCACACCACACAACAAATCTTACACAAGAGATTTATTGAGAGTTAAAACCCCAAGAGGGTGGCTGCCTCTACTCAGGCAAGAAGCAGCAGAGAACTTGGTATAACATAGGGTTTATATAGGGTTTCCTTGGGGGTGGATATTTCTAGGTTGGCCTGTGATTGGAGGGATTATATGGTCTGATGTTGGGGGTAATATCAGGGATTGGTAAGATTTTTTTCTTATAGGATAAGGCCTGGCCACTTTCCTGGCTTGAGGGGCTGGGAAGAGCCAATAGGGAAGTCTGGTGGGTAGGACCTGGATGCTGGAGATCCTCAGGCAGGGGCCTGGCCACTTGTGTGCGTTGAGTGTTTACAAAGTTTACAAAGGGAGTATCTGGCTTAATTTGGCATGACTAGCCAACACTGGTCTTCCCCAATGTGACAGACCATACTCTTCCCCACAGTGATGGAGCATAATCCTTCCCACTGTGATGAACTTTGTCTAGTCACTTCAAGAGCAAGAAAAATAGACACTCTCCCTCAAGTAAGAGGATTCTTCCTGCTTGATGGCTTTCACACAATGACATTGGCTTTCTTCAACTTTCATTCTCAAGTTGAGATACTGAATCTTCTTGGTTAGGAGCCTGCTGGACTTTAGCCTGGGACTGTACTGTCAGACCCATCTTCAGGGAACTGAGCTTGCTGACTCATTCATTTAGTCTTAGGGATTGCCTAGTTCCATAGTTGTGTGGGTGAATTCTTCTGTCTCTCTGCTCTACCTCTTCCCACCACTCATCTATTTAATGCTCGCTTGCTTTTTTCACATTTTAATTTATTCCCTGGAGAAAACTCTGGAGCTGGGGTGTCTGCATTTTCTGAGAAACAAGGATTTAATTAAGGAAGTGAATAGAAATAAAATGGAGTCTCTCTCTCTCTCTCTCTCTCTCTCCCCCTTTCCTCCTTCCCCCTCCCTCCCTCCTTCCCTCCCTCCCTCCCTCCCTCCCTCTCTCCCTCCTCTCTTCTCTCTTCTCTTCATCGTCTTATATAACTGAGGCTGACCTCAAACTCCCTATGTATCTAAGGATACCCTTGAACTTCTGTTCCTCCTGCAGCTACGTCTCAAGCACCGGACATGATAGTACATGCCTCTGGCCCCAGCATTCATATCAACTAGGCTATACTGCTATACCCCTAGTCCAAGGCTCTTATTTTTTATTTTTATTTATTTTTATTTTTTATTTTAGTTTGTTGAGACAGGGTTTCTCTGTGTAGTTTTGGTGCCTGTCCTGGAATTCACTCTGTAGAGCAGGCTGGCCTTGAACTCACAGAGATCCACCTGGCTCTGCCTCTGGAGTGCTGAGATTAAGGTATGCACCACCACCACCGGGCCAAGACTCTTATTCTTATTATGGCCACAGAGCTATTGAAAAATTGTATTTCTCAGTGATTATTTTATAAACTTACTATTGTACTGAAATCAAATGTATCCAAAGAGATTCATATCCCTGTCTGAGAAATGTTCCCATCTTTGGAGCTGGCTTTGTATACTTATACTGGGTTGTGATATACTTCCTTCCTTAGTGTGGTGGTTTGAAACAAAATGGCCCCCAAAGGGAGTGGAACTGTTAGGAGGTGTGGCCTTGTTGGGGTAGGTATGATCTTGTTGGATGAAGTGTGTCACTGTGCAGGTGGGTTTTGAAGTCTCATATATGCTCAAGTCACACCCAGTGAAACAGTTCACTGTTACCAGCAAGATCTCAGCTGTGTGTGCAGGTGCTATGGAGGCAAGAGGGGGTTGGAGCCCCTGGAGCTAGAGTTGTTGCCAATTGTGAGCCACATAACAGGGTGTCTGGGAATTGAACTCCAGTCCTTTGGAAGAACAGAAAACATTCTTAACTACTGAGACATTTCTCTGACCTCATCACTTTCCATTTCTCAAATGTAGAGATACAACTTGATTGTCTAAAATTAAAGAATGATTTGACCATGTCTGTGTCTAAGCCTTGACTAATATAACATTTATTTTGAATATCTCATATGCTGGTTGGTCACAAAAGGTAGAATTGTAAAGGTCCTATGGTTGCTCTGCAGATTTCTTGGGTTGTCTGAGATTCTCTGAGCATTCCATGGTGACTTTTTCATGAAAGCATGAAAACAGAGCCGAACACCTGGCATTAAAAATCCAGCCTTCTCCATAAATCAGTTTTTACTTTTGTACTATCATTGCAGAGAGAACATTACTGACTTTCATGAAGCGGGTGGGAGTAGCTGAGCAATTTGATTTGAAGATAGCAGCACAAAGCTCAGTGTATAAATCTTTATGGGGAAACAGGCAGAGATTCATTAGTCACACCATTCTCCTTCATCCTGATACTCATAAAAAAGGCGGAAAGGGTACTTGGAGAAAATCTGTAACTCTCTTCTTATAACCCACTCCCTCTCTTAAACTCTGTGTGAAAATGTCACAAGCTCTTGGAAAGAGGTTTAATAGTCATTGCAAACTCAGGAAGAACAAAGCATTAAGAATTGTTCCTCATCATTACCACGTTGTGCAGATAAAATCAGTGTCTTACTTTGGCTCTCCATTGTTAGAGGACAGTGACAGAATCGACTTGAGGAAGAAGGTATTTATTTGACTTACATGTGTAAATCATCACCCATCCTTAGGAAGTCAAGGCAAGAGCCCAAGGCAGGAACCCGGAGACAAGATCTGAAGCAGAGGCCATGGAGGAACACTGCTTACGGCTGGCTCTTCATGGATTGCTCAGTTTTCTTTCTTATACAGCCCAGGACCACCTCCCTAGCAATGGGATTGCTCACAGTGGAGTCGTCCCTCCTACATTAATCACTAATAATAATTTTAAAATGCCCTACAAATTGTCTAGAGGCCAATCTGGTGGAGGCATTTTCTCAATTGGGGCATTTCTCAATTCTCTTCCCAGATGACTCAAGCCTGTGTCAAGTAGATAAGAAAAAAGTTAAGGAAGATAATCAGGAAAGGAATTGATGCCATAAAAAGAGACTATTTAGCGCTAATTATTAAGCAGGAATGAAGCAATACACTTTTAGAAACTTTATCCTATTGAGGAATATACCTTTTTAAAAATGATTCATTTTTATTTTATGTACATGAGTGTTTTGCTTACATGTATGTATGTATACCATGCGTATAATACCCAGAGACTATAGATGAAGGAACAGAATTTCATAGGACTGTAGTTAAAGACAGTCATGAAAATACCATATGGATGCTGGGAACAAAAGGCTGTTCCTTGACAAGATCAGTAAGAGCCTTTAACCACTGAGCCATCTCTCCAGTGCCCTCCAAATGCCTTTCCTTCATGCTGAATGACACCGAGTCTGCTTTGAATGGAGTGCTAGGGAGACGGATGGAGTCACTAGTAAGCACTGTGCTCCTGAGGCCTTTATCCTCCTTAAAGCAATAATTCTCTCATGGAAACATCATAGAACCAATGCTAGGGAATATATAAATGTTAGCTGACATATGAAATAGATTAAGTAGAAATTCAGGGTTTGTGAGATCAGTTAGAATTTGTTTGAACAACACTAAGTTCATAGAATTGAGTTTGGACTAGGTTTATTTGTAAGACAGGAGATTGTGACATATGGGAAAAAGAATCTTGAGGTTTAATGAAAACATTACAAGAGAGAGGGGAAAAAAAAGAACCTGAACTCTGCTGCTGACTTGAGAGGCCATGGGGAAATCACTTTTGCATCCTCAGTTCCAGTCTGTTCATCTGCAAAATCATTCTAGGGAATAATAAATGAAGAGAGGTTGTACATCAGTCAAGAAGGGCTAAAACACTGTCATAACTGAAGAACCTCCAGCTCCATAGGGTTACATGGAGCATTATTCTTCCTTCAAGCCACCTTTTCATAGGGGCAGCAGGGTAAGCTAGTTCTGTCCTTGCTCTGGTGTCCCCCTGTTACCATGTTGAATATGTTTTGTCTCCAAGATGAGAGCCCCAAAGGAAGGTCTCATGTCAGCAACTAGACATTCAGGTTGGAGTACTATGACCACAACTCATTGGCCAGAAGTTATCCCATCACCACATGGTCCAGAAGTACAATAATGTCTGATATATGCCATACAGGAAAACAATTTTTAATCAGTCATGATGCTCACCAAAGTTAAGTTCTATAAGAACTGAAAAACAGCACACGTCAAAAGTACAGTGCTCACTCACTGAGTCCTAGTAGGTATCAGCTCTTGGAGTCACTAGGAAGAAAACCATGAAGTTTCTGGTAAACACCAAATATTCTCTAGCAATTACTTTAACATATGTAAAATGTAAATACTTTCAACATGTTATTATTGCTATTTTATATGTAAGGAAACACACCAAGAGAAACTCAGCTATCTTTCAAACTGCATAACTTGTGGTCATCTCAGTAGATGGTCTTTTAGACACATCTAACTCCAGGGCCAGAGTTACTGTGCAGCCTTACACAATTCTCCTTTTAAGATGATGATCTGTATGAAAACACAGTTTGTTTAGTTCTTAATTATTCTCACTTTTTATAAAAAACAGTATTTTAATGTGTGTTTATAAACTAGATTTACATCCTGTGTTGGTATAATATGTTTGTCTATCTATTACCTTCAGATAGGTTCTATAGATTGAGAGATACACAGCCAAACTGGCAGCACAATGTGGTAGTGCTGTAACTGTTACTCATGTGGTATTGGTTTGAAGGCATGATAGATGCAAGGTTGAGAGGGTAATGGAGAACAACTGGGCTCAGCCAATGTGTGGCAAGAGGAAGTCGCTGTGAAGAAGTTCTGAGAGGCCGCTGTATGAAGTTTCAGTTACAGTGGATATTTTAGGATATTCAAGATATCAGGACTGTGGGACATCTGTTGAGGAGAGCTGAAAGTGGAGAATGGAGCAGGCCTAAGACAGACACTGTGTGTGGGGTGGCAGAGCTGGTGAAGTAAGTCTGCCCAAGCCTCTTGGATCCAGCTGATTTCATGACAAGCTCCTGGAATTGCAGGATTTGGTCTTTACTCTGCTGGACTTTTTGATTTGATCATTACCTGCTATGCTCCATTTCTTCCATTTTTAAGTAGAAAAGTTTACTTTGTGCTATTACTCTTTAAAAGTATGAAATTTGAATTTTTATTTCATAGTAGCTTATGATTAAGAGTCTTTGGACTTTAAAATGTACACATTTTAAAGATTTTGGAGATTTTTTTTTAAGTTGAAATTACTCTTTATTCTTTGAGAAACATGAGACCTTAGGGACAAGGAATATAAGGCTGTGGTTTAAAGTGGTATGTTTATGTGTAAAGTTGAGAAGGGGGTGTAAGAGTGATGAATAGTTTGCTGGTCAACTTAGCATAATAGAGAATTATTTGTGAAGGAAGTATCAATGGAGGATTATCTAGAGGTTGGTTTATAAGCATGTCTGTAGCAGGTTGTCTTAATTACTTAAATTGGCATGGGAAGGCCTGTCCACTCTGGGTGGCACCATTCCCTAGTAGGAGTAGAGAAAGAGCTGAGTATGGCACTCATTGACTCATTGATTGTTCTCTTCTGACTATGGACAGGTGAACAGTGCTCTGAAGCTCCTACTGCTGTGACTTTCTTGCCATGGCGGCCTGAAATGTGGAATTATGAGCCAAGTAAGCCAGCTCCACCATAAGCTGCTTTTGTTGGGGTGATTTGTTGTGAGAGAAAGGAAAACTAAGACTGTTTTCTTGAGAATTTTGATTGTAGAAGGCAGGGAGGATGCCATGGATAGATTCACTCTTGATTGGTGTCTTGGAGAGATTGCTATTAAAAAAAAAGGTGAATTTATGTTAGCAGAGAACTGGAAACAAATAATATAGGCCAGGAAGATTTAAATTAATTTTAGTAAATTATGATTAAGAGTTGGCATAAATGATAATATAGTAAAGTGAATAAAGATGTGAACTATGTCAATGATCTCTTATCTCATAATTTCTCTTTTCCTTTTTCTAACAGGTCTTATTTTCCTTAGGATACTTTCAAAGTTAACTCCCTTTGTTAATTGTCTTAGGGTTTCTGTTGCTGTGGTGAACCACCATGACCCAAAACAACTTAGGGAGGAAATGGTTTATTTTATCTTACACTTGTAGGTAAAAGCCCATCAACTGAGGGAAGTTATGGTAGAAAGTTAAGTCAGGAACCTGGAAGCAGGAGCTGTTCAAAGGTTGTAGAAATGCTGCTTACTAGTTTTCTCCTCATGGCTTGCTCACCATGACTTATTTAGCATTCCAGAGCACATACCCAAGGGTTGCACACCCAAAGTGAGCTGGGACCTCCATATCAATCATTAAGAAAATGTACCACATGCATGCTCACAGGCCAATCTGGTGGAATGGAGTATTTTCTCAATTGAGCCTGTCTGTTTGTCTGTCTACCTATCTACCTACCTACCTATCTTTACCTATCTGTCTATCTATCTATCTATCCATCTATCTATCTATCTATCTATCTATCTATCTATCTACCTATCTATCTTTATCTATCTATCTATCTATCTATCTACCTACCTATCTTTATCTATCTGTCTGTCTATCTATCTATCTATCTATCTATCTATCTATCTATCTACCTATCTTTATCTATCTATCTATCTTTATCTATCTTTATCTATCTATCTATCTATCTATCTATCTATCTATCTACCTATCTAGATAGGATATGGAGTGAGACAGAGAAAGGGGATTTACTAGAATGACATACAGTCCACCTAGTCCACAATGGCCATCTACCAATGGAAGTTCCAATAATTCAGTAGTTGATCAGTTCATGAGGCTCAGTGTCTCAGCTAGTCTGCAGTGCACACTGGAAACCTGGATAAGTAGGCTCTAGTGCCAGTGAAGGAATGGAACTGCCAATGACATTGAGAGCAAGCAGGCAAGGACAGCAAGCTTCCTTCTTTTATGTCTTTCGTGTCCTTTACATATAGGCTGGCTGGCAGTAGAAAGTGTGGCCCTGACTAAAGATGGAACTTCCCACCTCAAAGGATCTGGGTTAAAAGTATATTTTCCCACCTCAAAATATGTAGCTCCACAGTGGATCTTCTCACTTTCAATGACTTAATTAAGAAAAAAAAATCCCTCACAGGGATGTCCAGCTTCTTGAGTTTTGGTTAATTCTAGATGTAGTCAAGTTGACAACCAAGAACAGCGATCACAAGTCCATCCATGTCAACTTGACACACAATCATGTCTCCTTAAGTCAAACTGACTTTCCAATTGAAAACAATAACCAGGACATAATTACACCTAAAGTGATGTAACTATCACACATATAATAGCAAGCACATTATGTATTAAACCAAGGAATAATTATGCCTTATATGATATAACTAACTTCTTCACACAACTGCAAACACATTATAAATTTTAGAATAGGTGACAATGTCCCTTGAAGAACAATCTTTTAGTTATCTCAAACTTAAACATGATAATTCTGATAGTCTCTTAATTGATGTTATATTACATGATAAAGAAATCAAAGAAAAAACAAATATATGTACAAATATATTCTTGACAAAATATAACAGAAATATTCATCTCAATTTCAATCCTCATTTCTAAAACTGGTCACGTGGACTTAACTGGCATTTATAATTATGTTCCTCTACTACCCATTCTGTATTTCCTCCACCCTCAGCAAGCACCTCAGCAGGTTTTGGCTCTTTTCCTAGAGGAGTGACCTACGGGTTCAATCCTGAAGGGTCTGTGTCCTTTGTCATCTTGCCTGGATTAGATTGTTGTCGTTTCCCATTGACTTTAATCACAGGACATGGTAGCACCAAGAGATACCCCAAAGGATCTTCACTCCAGACATAATCCAATTTCCCCTTGGTAATCTGGATTATTCACCCCTCCTAACATTGTTATTCTTTTTTTTTTCAGCCTATTGGCTTAAGGGCAGTGGAAGGTCAAAGTGGACAGGGGAGTATCTGAGCTTTCAGTTCAATGGAATATTTGTTTTCTCTTCTGGCAAGAGTACCTCTCCCTTGAACCAAAGCTTCTAGGTCACGGGAACACAGAAGCACAATTTTCCTGGTGGGTCACTATGGGTGACAGTATTTGGAGCTATTCTTTTTTCCACTCCTCTATTTCTGGACCTGTGGATCCTGGCTAAGGGAGAAACCTTACCGTGTAGTTGATGCATATTGAAAGCACATACTACCTTCTGGAGAACCTTCCAGGCTGCTGCCATCTCATAGGCACTGTTACTGTATCTTCAAAAGGCCCTTCTGTCTTTATATCAGACCAAATGCTTCAATACTATGGGGAAAATGATAATATTCCATGATTGAGGGCCTACTGTCACACTTCTCTGGTTGTAAGGTGAGTTCCATGACAGAGCAACACTGTGTGGAATACTATGACAGTGAATAAGGCATTCCATAAGTCCCCTGATAGTATTATTGACAGAAACACTATGTGTAGGAAAGGCAAATCCATGACCAGAGTAAGTATCTACTCCAGTAAGGACAAAGAGTAGCCCTTTCCATGGAGAAAGTGGTCCAATGTAGTCAACCTCCCATCAGGTCGCTGGCTGGTTACCCCAGGGAAAGTTGCCCTATCTGGGGCTCAGTGTTGGTCTCTGCTGTTGTCAGATTTGACACTCAGCAACAGTTGTAGCCAGATCAGCCTTAGTGAATTGCAGTTCATGTTGTATAGCCCATGCATAAACCCTATATCTGCCACCATGGCCACTTTGTTCATCAGCCCATTGAGCAGTGACAGGGATGGCTTGAGAAGGAAGATGCCTGCTGCCAGAATGAGTCATCTTATCTACTTGTCCTCAGTTGAAGCCACCTTTTGATGAGCATTATGTTATTTTGTGTAATAATTTCAGAGATGGATGGATGGATGGATGGGTGGGTAGATAGATGGATGGATAGATAGATAGAGATAAAGATAGGTAGATAGATACAGAGATATGTAGATAGATATAGAGGTAGATAGATAATGCTCAATTAATTAAAGAACAAAATTAGGGATCAGGGGTCTGGATCTACTTCTCTGTGATTGGCACATGGTTTTCAAATATGGCTGTCCTGAAGTTCTTCTCTACCCTCTACATTGACATTCACAACATTTCACATAAACAATCATAGTCCATTTCTCTTTCCCTTGAATTAAGATTTCCTCCAAATTTGTTTTGATTAGGAAAATGTAGGTAGAATTGGTGCAATGCCATTTCTGCCCACATTTTAATAAGACTCCCCATTTGTGCTTCTTCCCTTTTGGGAAGAGGCCTCTGGGTAAGAAATCTGGTTTCTCTAAGGCCTCAGTACTCTGAAAACCTAGAGATAGCTGTGTGCAGAGGCTATATAGGTGCTTGGTCTAGCCCCTAGCTACACTACATACAAACAAAGCACTGGGAATTTGAGCAAAGAAGTCATTTGAGTGTCTCAGCACCAGAAAATCTTATGTGGGACAGAAGGACCACCATTCTGAGCCCAGCCTGGATTGTGGCACTCAAGGAAGTAAGGAATTATACCACATTAATTTTAGGGTGGTTAATTACTCAATATACAACAAGCGTGTCCTCACATCCTATGGCAATGTGCAGAGACAAAGAGATGGCCCCTCCCTCTGGTGAGTGATTCCTTCTAGGAGTCCCTCACTTACTTGCCTCTTACATTTCTCTTCGAGTATCTCAGATTATGATTGGAGCCCAAAACACAGGTCAGTTCTCCAAGTAGCTGGAAAAAATGTTCTGGCACTTTCTGTGCTTACATAGGAGGTAGATCTTCCAACAATAGGCCGGACTTCACAGTTCCTGAGTGAACAACCATTGGTGTGGCCTCATCTGGGAACAGCACGCTGAGGTTCAGGGTGAGGTGGAACTCTACAGTGATGGGAAGCGCAGTGGAGAGGCCTAGGACACACGGCTGTCCGTGAGCTCCAGGAAGACAGCTGCAGAGAGTTAGCTCTTTGCTAGCAAGCACTGCAGAGCCTTTCAGTAAGTTGAAGCCTGCAGTGCCCATAGGATTTAACGATCAAGGAGGCACCGATGGCCTGGGAAATAAATGTAATGATCTAGTCAAGCTGGAAATCGAATCATCATCGTGAGAGGTGGGTGGGTGAGAGATGAGAGCGTGGCGGCAGAGATTTGGAGCATAAACCTCAGACAGGGTTGGCTGCTCAGCTTGGAGATAAAAGGAGACTTTAACAGTGGAAGAGAGCAGGCTCTGCTTTTATGCAACTGAATTCTAAGTAGTTTGTCCATTAAGCGCTCGCCCTGTGTGGATCATGCGTTTCTTCACAGTGTGGCCCTCAGAACAGAGTTCTAGCCTTGCATACCTGAAGTACCTGCTAGGGGAGGGTTATCATGCATACTAATGGGAGAAAGCAAATCAGGGGAGATGGAGCTGAGTGATTCAGACGGGAGTGAAATGGGGAGAGGTGTTGGGACATGGGGGTGGAGGGTTTTGTTTTAACCAGCATGCCCAGAGAACAGCTCATGATCTGAAACCACTGGAAGGATGGCATGGATCTGCAGAGGAATAAGCAGTAGCAGAGGCACAGATACTGGGGTGCATTGATGCAGCCTAGACTGTGGATGAAAATCATGCTGTCTCTCCAGCACCACACCACCCATGCAGCAGAGACCAAGAAGTGGCTCATTCCTGGAGGTAGAAAGGCTGCCATGCATGCATTTATTGGTGTGAATTGAAACTGCAGAGGCACATGGGTGTTTGAAATCACACCAACGACACTGGGCCTGAGAACTTACTTGTTACACCAGGGGATATTTGACGGAGGAGCTGAGAGAGTCTGGATGGGAGAATAGAGGCTGGGTCCATCATGTCACAGCCAAAGACTCTTATTTTGGGAGCGGTAGGGACACGGGGTGACAGAAATCTTAACAGGGTTGCATTGAAAGCATTATGAGAACAGACTGAAAGAGATAAGACAAAAGCCAGGAGAGCAGTTAGGGGCCCAAGTGAGCTGCAGGCAAGGGAGGCAGTGGCAGTAGTTCCTGAAACAGGAGACAGGGCTGGCAGACTTAGCCAGAGGGGGGTGCTATTTACATCACATTCCCCAGGAAGCAGGAGACCAAGGACAGGGTGGGAATTTAGGGGGTGATTACTGTGCAAGGGTGTGGAAAGCAGGATTGATCAGGGGAGGCATGGCTGCCCGCCCTCCTGTTTGCCTATCTAGACCTCTGACCACCCATCCACAAGCCTTCATCTGGACCCAGCCTCCTCCCTTCACATCTGAGCTGGATTGAACTCTACAGCACCTTCTCCATCCTGTGATACTCAGCTACCTGCTCCTGGTATCTTCTCTCCTATCTGCAGCTGATTTCTGTTCCTTACCTTATCAATAGATTTAATTTATATTCAGCCTTATCCACCAAATTCTGAAGCCTCTTGAGCTCTGCTGTAGCCTCCTTAACACTTTATCCCCATTCTGTAACTCACATATACACATATGTACAGATGTATCTTCTGTGTGCTATGTGATGTGCTAGTTACTATTAATTATTAAGGTTGAAATAAGGGTTGGGGATTTAGCTCAGTGGTAGAGCGCTTGCCTAGCAAGCGCAAGGCCCTGGATTCGACCCTCAGCTCAAAAAATAAAGGTTGAAATAAAAGAATTATCTTTACCTAGACAGGGTGACCAAGAAAGCAGGATTGCCTGGCAAATGGCTGTCCTTGAAACCAGCACAACATGGAGAGTAACTCAATAGTTCTCACACTGGGGGAAGTCCCAAGCACTCCTGTTTCTCCCATGAACTTTTCATAAGGTAAGTTGCTCAAATAAGGTACTTTGCTCAAAATCACAAGCTAGAATCAGCATCACAGCCTACACCCATGTTCTCAGGCTCCCACAATTCTAGTCTATTCTGGAACAGGGTGAGAACTCCTGCCCTTGGCTGTCTCTGACCACACAGAAGACTGGAGCGGGAGATAGTGCTACTGCAGCCCCATGTCTCGTGAGGAAACTGCTCCACGGTGGGAGCATTACCATAGCTAGGATTTGTACTTTAAACTTCATGGGCAAACTCAGGACATTTTCAGTATTATTGGTTAATCATGAGTATGTTCTTTTCTTGAGGCTGGATTATTGCATCAGCCAAAAAAGTACATACCAATCAAACATGAGGACCAGGGTTCAAATCCCCTGCACCCATGGAAAATTACATTTGCCATCCTAGCATTGGGAAAGTAGATCTAAAAGGATCCCTGAGATGGACAGACTGGGCATCATCCTGGCCTAAGAGTGAGCTCCAGGGGTAGTAAGAGACCCTGTCTCAGAAAGTAAGGTGAGCAGGGGGGACTGGGGAGGCAGCACAGGGAGGAAGAGCACATCCTGCCCTGGCAGAGAACCTGAGTTCCCAGCACCCTTGTCAGGTGGCTTACAGTAGTCTGTAACTACAGCACTACAGGATCCAGTGCCCTCTTCTGGCCTCAATAGGCATTGCACCCACATGTACACATAAATAAAAATAAAGTAAGTCTTAAAAAAGAGGAATTTTCTGCATTGCCTTCCTGTCTGGTCTGCAGTGAGGCAGTCGCTTGAACATTCTGACAAAGAGCAAATGATCTATCTAAAATGAACCAGAGACCAAAGAAAAATATTTAACACCAAGACTGCTCCCAAACTCTAAACATCACAGTCTGTGGCAGGGCAAGCTGTGAAATGCACAATTTCGTTCCGTCCTTATTTGTTTTTTGGCTGCTGTTGGCACTAACAGAAACACCAAGCTGCTAACAGGTGTCAAATGCATTATGAACCAGAGGTTAGAGTATTGGGAAAACACAGCATAGCTACAAATAATTTGTGTGTTATAGGATTTAAGCATTTTTATTGTTTCCGAGTAAGAGTGAAGTAATCATAGATTTACCAGCCACTCCCTGCCCAGTGCTTTCACTTCCTTAATGCAAGAAGGAAAACATTCTGAAAAATATATGAGCAGATATGCTTTTCTGCATATTTAAAATGAAATTGCTCAATCCATCAAGATATTTTTCCCTAAGAGAACTGATTGGAAGGGGTGACGTGTGTCTCTTGCTTTTGAGAGAAGCCAGAGCACTACTGTAATCAACTCTTGTTTTCTGAGCTGTCTGTTTGGGAGGAAGTTTTCTGTACTCCCCCTTGGGGATGCTTTGGTGATTTTCCATCTGTAGGACTCTCTCCCCTTACCCAGTAGCTCAGTGCCCCTTCCTCCAGGTCAGCTCCTCTCTTCTGTACCAAGTGTTTGCCTGCTCTCCCTTCCCAGGCTGTGTTCCTGCCACACCCATGACGTTCATTCTGAGTCTACTGTGATACTGTCATTAGGTTGACTTACTGGAACTTTCCATCCTCCTTCTCTGTCTAAATAGAAACAAACTTCCATTTTGAAATATACCACAAGGCCTGGAGTGATGGCTGAGCAGTTAAGAGCACTTGCTGCTCTTGCAAAGGACCAGAGTTTGGTTTCTAGTACCCATGTCAAGCAGCTCACAACCTCCTGTAACTCCAGCTCCAGGAGACCTAATGCCCTCTTCTGGCCTCTGCAATCACCTGTACACACATGACTGCATCCACACACATTCATACATACACATAAATAAAATTCCTAGTCAAAAATAATGGAATCTCCAAATGAAGGCCAGCAAAATGGCCCAGTGTGCAAAGGCACTTACCAGTTCCTACAAGTTGTCCTCTTACCTCCACATGCTGACCATAACATGCACACATTCACCAGTGCGTGCATAATAAGAAAATAAAATGCAGTACACTTTTCCTGATTTCCCAATGAGAACATGAAGCTATGAAAGGCATCTTTGCAACCCTAGCACCACCTTACTTGCCTCCATGCATGAAGCTAAAATGGGTAGAATTCCTGAAGTGTAGCAATCACAACTTGAATATTCAAGGAAATGTCAACAAGCCTGCATCTACCTAAAGATCACAAGATGAGTCTGATTAACTAGTGAAGTTAGGAAGTAAGAGAGTGGACAAAAGACGTCTAGATAGAAGCTTGTAGAAAGATAATGGGCACCGGCCCCAAGAAGACCCCACCCCCTACCCCCTCACCCCTCTACCCCACTCCACCCCACCCCAGGACCAAACTAGGATAACCTGAGAAAAGAAGTACATGCTGAGAGTCTTCAGTCATAACCCAAATTATACATAAACCTTCATGAATCCTTGCTGACAAAAATAAAGGACTGAATAGACAAGTGGATAGAGAAGAAAGCAGAATCTTCCTCACAGAAGAGTTAAAATTAATAAGGAGGAGATGACAGGGACAGAAAAAGGAACCACTGGAGACATGGGGTGATGGGTGTTGTGGGCCTCTTCCTTGTATGCATGTGTAAGTGAGTGAGTAGAAGCTCCCAGTGAAAGTGAGCTGCATAGCTGAGGGGTATCTCAGTGGAGGGTTGATTAAGGGCTCAGGACAGCTCTCAGTCAGTCAAGCGCTTGCTGTGCACCATGAAAACTGAATTTTAGTTATAGGCATGGTGTTGCCCATCTATAATCCTAACCCTGGAAAAGAGGCAGGATCCCTGGGGTCCACTGGCCAGCCTAGCCTACCTACTTAGCTAATTCTGAATCCAATGAGAGATCCTATCCTAAAAATCAAGATGCATAGTCCCTCAGAAAAGACACTTGAGGTTGGCCTCTGGCCTCCACATATGAGCACAAAATGTGCATGCATACCTACTTTTACACACAAGCACCAGCACCTGCACACACACTAATATGTGTATGTATGTACACACACACACACACACACACACACACACACACACACAATTAATTACAAAGGGTGCCCCTGATGATAACTCTTTAACCAAGCGACCCCTTCAGCTACTTACTCAGCAAAGAGATGGTGTCTTGACCCCAACTAAGACAAAGCACAGGCTAGTCACGTAACACTGACACATTGTCTTTAAAACATTTCCTCCCAAATCCACAACCTCAATTTGAAGAATATTCTTTTTTTCTGATTTTTTTTGAGACAGGATTTCTCTGTATCCCTGACTGTACTGGAACTCACTTTGCAGACCAGGCTGGCCTCAAATTCACAGAGATCCACCTACCTCTGCCTGCTGAGTGTGGGGATTAATGGAGTGCACCACCACTTCCCAGCTAAATTGAAGACTATTCTATGAGCTACTTGACCATTATTCTTCCAAACTGTGAAGGGTAGAAAAGTAGGGGAAAGAGGGGCCCTCTAGATGGAGAAGCCTATGGTGACACACAGTTCACCGTCAACATAAGGTCTGGACTGGATCCTGGACAAGAAGAAAGACATTGGCAGAAAAACTACTAATACCTGAAATAAGTGCAGGCACGATTTCAAGTCCTTGTGTGTACTTAAGCACTCCTTTTGTTTCCTCTCCCATTTCTTATTATAGTGAAATGTATTTATTCTATGTGTTTTTCAAATCATGTATCTTTTTTAAAGATAGATTTATTTATTTATTCATTTATTCATTCATTCATTCATTCATTCATTTATTATGTATACAGCATGTATGACTGAAGGCCAGAAGAGGGCACCAGATCAGGTGGTTATGAGCCACCATGTGGTTGCTGGGAATTGAACTCAGGACCTCTGGAAGAACAGCCAGTGCTCTTAACCTCTGAGCCATCTCTCCAGCCCCCTCAAATCATGTATCTTGATCCCACTCATTCCCCGACCCATTGCATTTGCCCTCTGCCCATGCACCCCACCCCCCAAATGAAACAAATTCAAGAGAAAAAAAATGAAGAAAATAAAATGAGAAAAAAAAATTTTAAAGGAGGAAGAAATTAAGAAAATGTCATCATGGAAGCTGCAGTGTGACCCAACAAGTCATGCCATATACCCTGTCCATACATCTCTACTTGCAAGTGTTCATTGCAAAGAGTCATTGGTCTGGCTTGAGAACCCTGGTCTCCACTACTTGTTCGATGCTGGGCCCCCACTAGGAATATTCCTGTACATCCTGCTGGCACCCTGTGTTGTGGAGATCCTGCAGCCCTGGGTCTGTGGGTCAGGTCCCTTCACATGCTCCAGCAGATCATAGAGGGGGTGGATGTTGGGAAAGGACAATCATAACCCTGGGTCTGACCTGGGCAGCTATAGGTTTGGTCTTCCAGATGGGAAATAGGGACCGCTGTCTCTGGGTCACAATTTCAGGGGTGGCTCACCTACACCTGTGCTAACCATGTTGGTTCTATTGTGCTGCCCTGGCAAGGTGCAGGGCCTGCTCTCCTGAATGTTGCAGCTGGTGGGAGTCAGGGATGGCTCTCCCATTCTTATGACCACAGGGCCATCTCTCTCACCTGCCTCCGGTGTTGATGGGGGGAGAGGGGAGGAGGGCACTTCTCCCCTGCCCATGTTACCACAAGACAGATGAGTAATTAGAGACAGTTCTCCCATGGCCACAGTTTTAGGGCTGGCTCTCCCACACTTGTGATATTTGAACTCTTGTATACACCATGTTGGCTTCCTAGCTTTGACAATTGTACCATGGCCCTGGACGATAGTAACAATAGGAAAAGATGACAGGCATTCAGGAAAGGTGCAGTCTTTAAACCTTTTCTGTAGATTTAAAATTATTAAAAAGCAGGTTGTGTTGAATTTCAGGGCTTCCATGAGATTAGAATGCTGTATTTAGCACCTAGGTAATATGTTTGAGTCTTATGATTTTAAGCCTGTTTTTATTTTGCTTTGAGTGGGGCCATTGCCTAAGGCCGTGCTATGCTTCTATTTAGAATGGTCCTGCCCCAGAAGTGTTACACTGTTTTGTTAGTTATCAGCTTCATCTGAAGCTTGTATACAGCTGCCACCTAAATTTGCAAGTTCATATCTGTCACTGTGAATTCTCTTTGCCTTATGTCCCCAGTTAGCTTTTGCTGCATAACAAATCACCCCCAAACTCAGTGGCTTAAAGTAAGAGTGGACACTCACTATCGTGACTCTAGTGGCTCAGGGCTTAGGTCTTTTTTGTAAAGTGGTGATCAAGGTGTCCTCTGGGCAGGAGGATCTGAAGCTCCCTTGAGATTGGCAGATAGACTTCTAAGATGGTTGCACATCTTCAAGAGGATGGAGCTGATGCTAGGAGAGTTCACCTCTCCACAGTGAAGCTTGAGTGATTTCATGAGAGGGCAGCTACCATGTCACAGGCCTGGAATGTCACAGATCTGAAAGCCAGGGAGATGGGATGTCATCAGGCCCAATGTGGAGCCTCAGCCTGCCACCTGCTTCAGTAGATATGTCCTGCCTACCTGGCCTTCTGTTGTTGACCAATCCATCTTATCTACTCAGGTGAAGCACAGAGCTGCAGGAGCTTCAGATACAGAGGATGCCCCCACACTTGTCTTCTCAAGGGCCCCTGCTAATGGTCATGGTGCCTCTAGTATGGTGAGGCAAATGGTGTTAGTTACCTTCCCCTCATGGTGGTTTGAAAGAAAATGGTCCCCAAAGGGAGTGGCACTATCAGGAGGTGTGGCCTTGTTGGAGGAAGTGTGTCACTGTGGGGGCGGGCTTTGAGGTCTCTTTTGCTCAAGTTTACCTCCATGTGACTGTCAGTCGAATTTCTGTTGCCTCTGAGTCAAGATGTAGGACTATCAGCTCCAGCACCACATCTGCCTGCATGCTGCCATGCTCCCCACCATGATGATAATGGGCTGAACCTCTGAAACTGTAAGAGAGCCACCATAATTAAACGTTTCCTTGATAAGAGTTGCCATGGTCATGGTGCTTCTTTATAGCAAAAGAAACTCTAAGACACTTGCATACTTTTTTTTGTCTGATATTTCATTGGTATTGGTTTAACCTAATTGTTTCCATGGCCATGTCTAAGCAGCTGTCTAATGTTCACGATCTGCTGCATCAGAATCATCTGGAATGCTTTGTTTAGACAAAGACTCCATGAGATTTTTACATTTCTAAAAGAATTTTGGGGTGCTGCTCATGGCCACCTGCTCTTTACCTTTGCATTTGGGTCTTAATAACAAGAATTCTGCCTGTGGCAACATATGGGAGGGTTTGAGGGATGCAGGAAGAAAATGTGAAGAGTATATGTGACACAGTTGAAAATCACACCAGGCTTATCGTGGGCATTTACTGTCCTTTTTTTTAGCCTACCTGGTGGGCAGTTGTCCTAAACCATGAAACACACTGCAATGAAGAGCTAGGGATCAGGCTACATGCGTCTCTTGACTGAGATCGTGTTTCACACAGGGCTGCCCTGCCATCCCTAGGCCAGGTCTGAGTCTGCATGGTTGCCTGGAAAGCAGCTGCCTTCCCAGAGATTATGCCTGACAGAGGAAGGTACAAGCCAGGACCTGGGAAACCATCTTAGTTGTAGAAACCGAGGATACAGGATGACCACAAAGACTGGCAGAACCATTCATGCTCCCTGCTGTCATTGTCCACTGAGAAGGTTCTCTACATGCTTATGGCATTTAAAATGCAAAGAGTGGGGTGGCAGGACAGAGAGCCAGAGGCTATGTGGGCTCTCAGGGTTGGGTATTGCTGAGCTTCCACTTGCTTGTGTTCTCACAAAAGATCAAGGACCAAGACAGAATGTGGGTGCCAGACAAAAATGGGTGAGGAATTTCTATTCGTGGAGGGGAAGGAGGGAGGGAAGGAGGGAGAGAGGAAGGGAGATAGACAACATAGACAGAAAGACAGACATATAGAGATGTATATGAGGGGAGAGAGGAGGAAAGAGCAAGAAAAGAGAGCAGAGGGACAGGAAGGGAGAATTAGTACTCCCCTTCCCCATGGTCCCAGCATACCCACCTCAGAGGTGATTTTCATTATAACAAATTATCTTTGAGGACAAGAGCACACTTCTAAATCTGTGACAGTTCAGAGCCATATAAAAGGAATTACTTTTTCTGTCTCATTAAAAATAAGAGAATTAATTTAAGCTATTCAGTTACATCTAAAGACATGGAACAATTTTTCTTGTTTTTCGTTTAAGAAAATATAATGAAAGGAAAAAACAATGAGCTCTTCTTGATATCAGTGTGTGTTAGGGGTGGTATTGCTTGATTTTTAATTACTCATTTTTAAAGGCAATAAGAGGAGAGAGATGAGTTTTTGAAAGTGAAACAAAATGCTCCTAACATTTCCTCTTTAGATAAGAACTTGTACAAGATTATTGAAACAAATCTGGCCAGTATACAATCTGCTGAGTGTCTGTTGCAGGCATGTGGGACTATGATAGTAGGGCTCACAGAGTGAGGAATTTACAGGCCCCTGGCCATCTGGAGCCTTCATCCACAACCATAATTAAATTGAGTTGTGGTAAGTTTTATGAGAATATACAGAAAGAATATAAAAAGCAAACAAAGTAATAAGATAAAATAGTTTTAGGTAGATGAATGAATGAATAGGCAGACATACAGACAGACAGGTTTAACTTTAGCTTTGGCAGATATTCCTTGGAGAAGCCTGTGAGCTGCAGCATCAAAGGGGTACATGCCTATCTGTCTGGTTATTTTCATAATCAGGCTCATGTTTGTGCGTATGTGTGCTGGTGAGTACGGAAGTATGTGTGAGGAATGCTCTAGAAAGAATTGACAGCATTGGCATAGGCTCTGATGAAAGAAGGGATGATCTGAGGAACTGAGAGGCAGAGCAATTGTGCTTTGAACATGACTTTGGACCTCTGAAGAGGCTTGGTTTTTATTGTGCTTTGAAAAGGGAAACTCGTTATTTTATTATTTTTCCATCCATCTTCCTCTTT